>NW_003852581.1:250079-251487 GCF_000181295.1 Otolemur garnettii
TGAGAGATCTTTTGAATCATTTCTTGAGCTTCTTCTTCCTTCCTTTCTTCCATTCTGTTAATCTTATTTGCTATCCACGTTCTGAACTCGATTTCTGACATTTCAGCCATTTGCTTGTGGATGGGGTCTTCAATTACGTCTGCCCCATTTTTCCTTGGTGGAGTTGATCTATTCTTTATTCGAGTTGCCAGAGTTTTTCTGCTGATTCCGTCTCATTCTGAGTTTACCTTGTTTGGAGGCCTTATCAGAACTGTTCATTTGGTGGCTTCTTCTGGTTGCCCAGAGAAAGAGAGGCAGAGTGTGTCTGTTGTCTACTCCCAGTTCTTGGGTGCTGGGTCAACTGGGGTGCAGTGGAATGACAGCAGCTGCACGGGAGTGTGCGTGGCCAGATTAGACCTCGTTCAGCCTACTGGGGCAACAAGTGTGCAGGAGACTGGCAGTAGCCAGATCAGTCCTAGTTCAGCACCCTGGAGCAGTCAGGGGGTGGGGGAATGGCAGCGGTAGTGTAGGGCATGCAAGCGATCAGATCAGTCTTATTTCGGCCCCACCAGAGTAGCTGGGGGGAGTGGAGGATTCCTTCACCATTGCCTATTGGACATGTGTGGCACTAGCAAGCCGATCTACTCCCTCCCAGCCTGGGAGCCGGAGTGGGGAACTCCTCCACCTCTGTCTGTGGGACACACGTGGCTCTAATAAAAAGTTTTTGGCCTGCCCAGAGCGCTAGACTCCTCCACCGCCTCCTGCAGGGCGCGCGTGGCTCTAGCAAGCAATTCTGGGTCCACCCAGCACACGTGCCTGGAGCAAGGAACTCCTCCGCTGGCCCCCGTGGGGTGTGCGTGTCTCTAGAAGGCTGTTTGGGGTCTGCCTGGAACGGAGGACTCCTCCTCCACTGCCCGTAGGACACCCGTGGCACTAGCAAGCAGTTCTGGGCCCACCAAGAGCCCTGGAGCAGAGATCTCCTCGGCTGCCTGTGAGGTGCACAGCTCTAGCCAGCAGTTTTGAGTCCTCCCAGAGTGGGGGACTCCTCTGCCACTGCCTGAGAGGTGTGCGAGGCTCAAGCAAGTAGTTCTGTGCCTGCCCAGAGCAGGGGAAATCCTCTGTGGCAACCTGTGGCCCACAGGAGGTGTGCTAGCAAGCAGTTCTATGCCCACCCAGGGCCTTGGAGCAGGGATCTACTCTGCCGCCTGTGGGGTGTGCGGCTCTAGCTAGCAGTTCTGGGCCCTCCCAGGGTGGGGGACTAGTCTGCTGCCACTTGTAGGGGTGTGCGGGGATCTAGCAAGTGATTCTGTGCCTGCACAGAGCAGTGGGAAGTCCTCTGCTGCCACCTGCCACCAGCAGGAGGTGTGCAGCTTTAGCAAGCAGTTTTGCGCCTGCCCAGAGCCCTGGAGCAGGGATCTACTCTGCCTCC
>NW_003852581.1:251601-268105 GCF_000181295.1 Otolemur garnettii
GCAAGTACTTCTGTGGCTGCCTGGAGCAGGAGAACTCCACTCCGGTCACCCGCCACCTGCGGAAGGCTTGCGGCTCTAGCAACCAGTTCTGGACCTGTCCTGAGCCCTGGGGCGGGGTTCTTCTCTGCCTCCTGTGGGGTGCGCAGCTCTAGCAAGCAGTTCTAGGCCCTCCCAGAGTGGGGGGACTTGTCTGCCACCACTGGCAGGGGTGCACTAAGCTTTAGCAAGTACTTCTGTGGCTGCCCGGAGCAGGGGAACTCCACACCGGCCACCTGCCGCCCGCGGGAAGCTTGCGCCTCTAGCAATCAGTTCTGGACCTGCCCAGAGCCCTGGGGTGGGGTTCTTCTCTGCCGCCCGTAGGGTGCGCAGCTCTAGCAAGCAGTTCTAGGCCCTCTCATAGTGGGGGACTTGTCCGCCACCACCAGCGGGGGTGTGCTATGCTCTAGCAAGTACTTCTATGGCTGCCGGGAGCAGGGGAACTCCACTCCGGCTACCTGCCACCCGCGGGAAGCTTGCGGCTCTAGCAATCAGTTCTGGACCTGCCCAGAGCCCTGGGGTGGGGTGCTTCTCTGCCACCAGTGGGGTGTGTAGCTCTAGCAAGCAGTTCTAGGCCCTCCTAGAGTGGGGGACTCATTAGATTTACCTATTAATGGAACAGTAATTATTATTGCAAATATTTTACCTGTAAAAATTGCATACTGGTATTTATGGCCCTATTCCACTAAATACATTGTGTTTACTATTAGGATGTAGCAGCTTAACATTATAAGGATTACAAGTTCATGTTGAAATAAGAGATGCTGATTTTGTGGGTGAAATTCAAATAATAGCTTCTGCTACTAAACTATTACTTTAGAAGCTAGACAGAGTGTTGCTCAATTATTAATTCTCCCATATCATAAGGGTAAATCAACTCCTATAAAAACAGAAGGTGGAAAAAAAAACAGAAGGTGGATTTTGCAGTACAGGAAAACAAGTTTTTGACATGCTTTCATAAATGACAATCAGCCTCAATGTGCAGTAACTTTTCCTGATGGCACTGTTCTTAATGGACTTGTAGATACTGGAGCTGATGTCTCTATTATTGCTTCTTACATGTTACCAAAGGGATGGTCTAAAAAGAGGGTTAAAACCGCCTTTGTAGGACTTGGAACAATGACAGACATTGAAAAAAGAACTCAGGTTTTAAATTATTTTGGACCTGACAACCACCAGCTCAGTTTCAGCCATATATCACTCAAATTGCTTTAACTTTATGGGGAAGAGATTTACTTCAAGAATGAGATGCTATGTTATCTATTCCAACCATTTCTTCAGAGGCAAAACATATGATGTTTAATATGGGCTTTGATTCTACAGTAAATACCTCTCCTCTTAAAGCTGATGTGACAAGACAAACAAGTGACTGATCTGGCCTAGTATTTCCCACTCTTTCAGAGGATTTTCCATAGGGTCCACTGCACAGCACTTTGCCCTACCTTTACATTGGAAATCAGACAAACCCATATGGGTTGAGCAGTGGCCCCTTCCTCTGGAAAAATTAGAAGCAGTTCATATTCTTGTTAAAGAACAATTAGAACAAAATGATATTGAATTATCTACTCGTCCTTGGAATTCTCCTATCTTTGTTATTAAGAAAAAATCTGGCAAGTGGCACATGTTAACTGTTTTAAGAAAAGTCAAAGATTCTGTTCAGTCCATGGGTTCTTTAAAACCAGGAATCTCAAACCCATCACTAATTCCAAAACTTTATGCTATTATCATAGTAGATTTAAAAAATATTTTTAATATCCTTTTATATCTCAAGGATGCTGAATGTTTTGTATTTAATATCCCATCTTTAAATAATGCTCAACATCGTCAGTATTATCAATGGAAATGGTATGTTAAATAGCCCCACTCTTTGTCAATTATTTGTACAACAACGTTTACATTTAGTATGCAAAGTGTTCCCAGAAGGAATTTGTTTGCATTATATGGATGATATATTATTTTCCCATTCTTCAAATGATGAATTACAAAAACTTTATTCTAAAGCTTGCCAGTATTTCACTAATTTTGACCTTCATATTGCCTCAGAAAAGGTTTAAACACAAGAACCACAGAATTACTTAGGATGTAAAGTATCACCTCAACATATAATTCCTCAAAAGGTCCAAATAAGATGAGACACACTAAAAACACTTAATGATTTTCAAAAATTGTTAGGGGATATAAATTGAGTTAGACTTGTTTTAGGAATACCAAGTTATACTTTAACCCATCTATTCTCCTTTTCAGAAGGAGATCCCGCTTTGCATAGCTCAGGGCAACTTACAAAGGAAGCTGAAAAGAAATTATAATGGTTAGAAAAACATATATAAGAAGCTCAGCTTGATAGAATTATTGACTTCTCATTCTTTATTTTATATGTTTTTCCTTCTCAATATTCACCTACTGGCTTGTTAGCACAAAAAGAAGGTTTTGTAGAATGGTGTTTTTTTCCACACTTAGAAACTAAGAAAATGGAAACATACATACAAAAAATATCATATGTAATCTTAAAAGGTCATTTCAGGTTACAATAATTAGCAGGACGGGATCCCGATAAAATTTTTGTCCCTTTGACTAATCAACAGATAAATAACGTATTTATTTTTTCTACAGATTGGCAAGTGTCACTTGCTGACTTCATATGTGAAATTGACAATCATTTTCCCACAGATAAATGTTTACAATTCCTAAAGAACACTTCTTGGATTTTACCACAAATTGTTAAACAAATCTTATTGTTAATGCTCCCACCTTTTATACTGATGCTAATGAAATGGGTGTTTCTGGTTACTTAGGATCTTATAATTCTAAAACACAGCAATCCCCTTATCAATCTGTATGTACAAAATGCTGAATTATTTGCTATCATATTACTTTTAACTGATTTTCATAATATCACATTATACACAGTTCCTGATGCACAATATTCTGCGCATGTGGTGCAAAATATAGAAACTGTTATACTCCCTTGGAGTGAATCAGAATTAATTACTTTATTTCATATATTACAACAACTCATTCACTCTCGCGAGCAAACTTTATACATTACTCATATAAGACCTCATTCTAATTTACCTGGACCTCTTTCTGAAGGTAATGCCACTATTGATCTTTTAATTGTACTAATTGGATCAGTACAAGCTGCTAATTTAGAACATTTTTTTGCATCACAATAATGCTCAATCTTTAAAATTTTGGCATGGCATTTATGGTACACAGCAAGAGCTATTGTTTGCCCTTGTCCTACTTGTCAGCCTTTACCTTCTGGTGTTAATCCAAGAGGCTTAGAAGCTAATCAACTTTGGCAAATGGATGTTACTCAAATTCCAGAATTTGGCCATCTTAAATATGTCCATCATTCTATGGATACACATTCTCATTTTCCTTGGGGATCTGCATTTACTTCGGAATAAGCAGATGCTGTTGTCTCTCATCTCCTTGAAGCTTTTGCAATTATGGGAAAACCTCATTCAATTAAAACAGATAATGGTTCTGCATATGTTTCTAATAAATGTCAAGCTTTTTTCCAATTACATAGCATTAAACACATTGCTGGACTTCTTGGCAATAGCACTGGTCAAGCTATAATTGAAATATATAATCCTACTCTAAAAAATGTTACTTAAACAAAAAAGGGGAGAACGGTATAATAATACAACTAGAAATAAACTTAACTCTGCTCTATTTACTTTAAATTTTTTGAACATGGATGACAATAATAAAACACCAGCTCAGAAGCATTGCATAAAAATAACAACAGAACCTCTTAATCAGTCAGTTTTTTATAAATATGTAAAAACAAATAAATAGATCCCTGCTCAGGTGTTGCATTGGGGTAGAGGATATGCTTATATCTTAACAGGTTCATCAAACTTTTGGGTCCCTGACAAAGCTTTGAAACTAAGGGATGGCACAGAAGAGACCACACCCCTAGGAGATGGATCCACAAGCTCTGAGTGAACTGTTTACATAAATGACTTTGAGCCAATGGACCAAGAAAACCAAGATGGTATTGCCCCATACTCTGAATGCACCAGAGATGAACTGGGGTCAGGTGAAGAAGTTTTGCTATTAAGCAGAGGATCTGGTGGCTCAGAATAAACCACCCATGACCACACCAACCTTATTTATGGCTATGATCTCACTCCTCAGTACTTAGGTAAGTGCTCAATCATATGAATATTGGGCATATATCTTACATCCTCCTCTACTGAGGGGTTAGTTGGTTTGAACCAAATGTTCCAAATTATGTTAATGAATCCAGCTGACTTCCTGGACCTTATGACACTTGTGGTCCTTTAAAACCTGATGAGGAAGGAATGACACTTTTTAATTACACCACTGGTGTCAGTGGACTACCCATTTGCTTCAGCAGTTAGCCTCATTGCTTAACTTTTAAGTTTCAAGCTTAGATAAGCATAAACCATAATTCCAGTGAATCTCTTCAGAAAAAAAAATATATCTTTTAGCAGCCCAATCTATTAAAGGAACAAAACTTAAAGATTTTTTGGTTTCTCCTGAGTTACCTTCTTGTCATATGCATAGCTTTTCACAAGTAAGTGAATGGGTGCATTGGACAAAATGTAAAGGTGAGAATGCATTTTAAATTGCTAATACTTCATATGGAAGCATCATAGATTGGAGCCCTACAGGTTCCGTGCATACTAAGGATTCTTTAAAACCTTTAAGATGGAAAAAAAATTCATACAACACTTTTTATCAAAGCATCCAATCATATTATGTGGAGAAATGGAGGATTTTCTCCTCCTTCTCCTGGTCTATTAAAATATCCTAAACAAAATAATTTATGGAAAGTTGGAGCTGCACTCCACCCTTTTCATGCTTGGGTAGTAGGATTATATCATAATCAACAAGATAAAAAGTATACCTTAACTTTTACCAGAGAAACAACTCATAATGTCCAAGCCTGTTTAAGGCTGCTTTTTGTATGGCTTAACGGTTCTATATATTGGAACAAAATCAGCGGAGAAATTCAGTGTTTGCAAACTTGTACTATGTATACTTGCATTAACAGTTCTGTTCAGTTTGATGTTTCCAAAGAGAAGTTGTATCTTTTAAGAGCCAGAACAGGTGTTTGGCTACCAGTTAAACTCACTTGTCCTTGGGAGGAATCCCCTGCCTTATCAATCCCTCAGATGATAGCCGAGAAGGTCTTGAAATGAGCTAAGTGTTTCATTGGTATGCTGATTGTAGCAATTATGAGATTAATAGCTGTTACTTTTGCTGTTGCTGCTACTGCAGGATTTGCTCTGTCTGAAAGCATCAAGACTCAAGATTTTGTTGCTGAATGGCACCACAACTCTGAGCAACTTTGGATGACTCAGAGACAAATTGACACAGAAATTCATAATGAACTTTCAGATTTAGAGCAAACAATAATAATGTTAGAAGATCAATTGTCTAACCTAGAAAAACAAATTAAGTTTTGGCGTGATTGTAATATGACTTCATTCTGTATTACTCCTGTTCCTTATAATGCAACCATATTTCCTTGGGATAAAGTGAAAAAACATTTGTCAAACCATGACAACTTAACCAATGATATCCTTAATTTCCAACAACAGGTATATGCCACATTTCAGCACAAGCTTGAACATGTTAATGGAGATACTATATTAAAAGAATTGATCAATGGAATAGAAAAGTTAATTCCCTTATCTAAAATGAATGTTTTGTTTGGAACTTCTGCAGGATTGCTTGTTATATTGTTCATTATTTATTTTGTTTTGTAGTCAATCTGTAGATGGGCCCATCAAGCCTGCCAAGTAAGTGACTGCCAAGCAGCTGTAATTTGTTATCATGCATAGCTTAAACAAAAAAGTGTAACCTCAATCTATCTTCTAGTGCCATTGATTTATGTTTGAAGAAGCTTTCTCAGAGTCCACATGAAGCTGTTCCTTTAAGAAGCTTCAACCTGATTCAGGAATATTGGGAGCTGAGCTGAGACAGAAGAGTGACATCTGCAGGTCACCTCTGCTGAGGTAGGCTGCAACTCCAAGAAAGCCAATTTCTACCAGTTTTCTGCAGGTGAGAGGTGAACTGAGGAACTATTGTCTCACACCACACATGAGAACTATGGGAAGTGGGGTCCACTTCCCTACAGAAATCTTGATAGACTCCGAACATTCTCTCCCAGACAGAAAAATTAAACTAATGTTTTCACTCCCAGTCCACCCCTCCCCCCTTGCCTGCATAGACTGTGAGAGGAGTCTGAAAAGCATAGTACCCCACCCCTGCGGGACCAAGCACCCTGTTGCTGGCCTGCCTGTGACTGCCAGAGCCAGTGTTCCCTGTGCTGTGCTCCACACACCTAGACTCCCACCCTGCCTGGCCCATGCAACCCTCCAGCTGCCTGTGACTGCCAGAGCTTCTCCCTCCCAGATGGCTAGCCAGTGATTGCTAGAGCTGGTGCACCCCGGGCTGTGTTGTCCATGACTGGCCCGCCCACCTGTTACTGCCAGAGCTGGTGCACATTGGGCTGCACTCCCAGGGACTGGTCAGGCCACCTGTGACTGCCAGAGCCAGCAATTCTTGGGTTGTGCTCCCTGCATCTACCCATACTACACCCATGCACAGCTGGCCCACATGAGACTACCAGAGCTGGTGCTTTCTGGTCATCACTCCGTGCCTCCTCGCACCCAGCCAGCCTCTCTGCCACACCCCTGCCAGCCCAGACTCCTGAGCTGAGTGCTCTCCTTTGTGCTGCACCCCCACCAGCCCAGACTCCTGAGCTGAGCGCTCTCCTTTGAGCCACGCCCCTGCCCGACCAGACTTCTGAGCAGAGCACTCTCCTTGCTGAAGTCACCGGGCACCAAGGAATGCCAGAAGTGCTGCAGCCTCCCCAGCCCTGCTGCTGGATCCATGTGCCTGTGCTCCCAGAGTTGTGCCTACAGCCAGAACTCCCTGGCTGTGGCAGTTGCCCTGGGGGCTACACAGGGTCACTTCCCACAAGGATCCAACTTCAATAGAGTGAGTCCACGAGGGTCTAATTTTGAAGAGACATCTATCCAACTCTGTGGTCTCCCAGAGGAAACCAGAACTTACTTTATAGGGATACCAGTGCTGCAGAGTGGCAGGGGCAAAGGCATAGTGGCTGAGGGAGAAAAGTATTACCTGACTTGTTACCCTTAGGATTAGACTGAGACCAAGTGGAACAGTAGCCAGTGCCTACTGAGTACCTGAGGTGGGCTGACCTCAGCTCCCCTAACCAGCTGGCAGCAGAGGGTAGTGGCCAGGCTGTGGGGACATTGACCTTCTGTAGATTGGACAGGCACACAAACTCCCAGTACACATGGTCATTGGAGGGAGCAGGACTTCAGCCCTGTTGGGCCACCAGTGACAGGGTGTGAAAGAGGAACAAAGTGGAAAAAGAGACTCAGACCCCTGGTCCAACCCTGCTACTGGGCGAGCCTTTTTGACTTCACAGAACATCAACGTGAGTCATATTTGAGCAGCTAGTAGACCTCTGCCTTCTAGTTGCTGGAGAGCATTTGAAATCTCCCACTTGAGAGTCCATACAGACTGGGTCTATTGGTTTGGAACTCTTAACTTGGGCCAATGTCCCAAGGCCCGCCTCAGTTGATACCTCGGTTGTGTAGAAACAGGAAGGGTTGATTTTCATCCTCCAATAGATACCCACAGGGGGTGTGCTGTCTTAATTGCTTGTATCTCTCCAGAGCTAAGACTCCACCAGAGTCACTGATCCACTAGGTTCAGACAAGAACAAGATAAACACAAGACAGAGCCCCCTAACTCCACCACACCAAGCAGGTTTCCTCAGCCTCAGACTGTAATACTATACTGGCCTTTTACAATGCTGTGGGGAAAAAACTACAGCCATCAGTCCAAGATCCTTGACAAAGGATTGGTTAACCACAACACTAGGAACTCCCAATCCAATTTTACCTTATTTGCCCATCTAGGAAATGGTGAAAAAGAAACATGGGGCAGAATCTGGGGAAAACTCTGGCAACATGAATAATCAGAGTAGGTCAACTCCCCCAAGGAATGATATGATACAGCACAAGATCCCATTAATAAGCAAAAGGCTGAGATGTCAGAAATCAAGTTCAGAGTCTGGATAGCAAAAAAGATCAACAGAATGGGGGTAAAAAGGGAATTAGAATTTCAAGAAGTTATTCAAAGATGTCTCAAGAACGATTTCAAAGATGAAATGACCAAAGATTTGACAAATTGAGGCAAGAGATTGCAGCCTTCAAAGATCTGAAAAATATGGTAGAATCTCTTGGTAACAGAATGGATAAGGCAGAAGAAAGGATCTCTGACATTGAAGACAAAGCTTTTGAAATATGAAAATCTGAAGGAAAATGACCAATACTTGGAAGCACGCCACCTCCCAAGACTTAGTCAGAATGTAGTGGAAATGTTGAACAGACCTATATCAAGCTCTGAAATAGCATCAACTATAAAAAATCTCCCTAAACAGAAAAGCCCAGGACCTGATGGCTTCACATCAGAATTCTACCAAACCTTTAAAGAGGAACTAGTACCTATATTACTCAACCTTTTCCAAAACATAGAAAAAGACGGAATACTACCCAACACATTCTATGAAGCAAAAATCACCTTGATCCCCAAATCAAGAAAAGACCCAACAAGAAAAGAAAATTACAGACCAATATCACTAATGAATATTGATGTGAAAATATTCAACAAAATCCTAATGAACAGAATCTGGCAACACATCAAACAAATTATACACCATGACCAAGTGGTTTTTATCCCAGGATCTCAAGGCTGGTTCAACATATGTAAATCTATAAATATAATTCATCACATAAACCAATTAAAAAACAAAGACCATATGATTCTCTCATTTGATGAAGAAAAAGCTTTTGATAATATCCAGCACCACTTCATGATTACAACACTTAAAAAAATTGGTATAGAAAGGACATTTCTTAAATTGATAGAGGACATCTCCAGCAAACTGACAGCCAATATCATATTGAATGGAGTTAAGTTGAAATCATTTCTACTCAGATCAGGAACCAGGCAAGGTTGCCCATTGTATCCATTCCTCTTTAACATTGTAATGGAAGTTTTAGCCATTGCAGTTAGGGAAGAAAAGGTGATCAAGGTTATCCATATAGGATTAGAAGAGATTAAAATTACA
This sequence comes from Otolemur garnettii, assembly GCF_000181295.1. Classification (NCBI taxonomy): domain Eukaryota; kingdom Metazoa; phylum Chordata; class Mammalia; order Primates; family Galagidae; genus Otolemur; species Otolemur garnettii. The sequence continues at coordinate 260,792 of NW_003852581.1, forward strand.
CTCTTTTAGGCGCCAGCCACGTACACCTAAGGTGGTGGGTTCGAATCCCCAGCCCAGACCCGCCAAACAACAATGACGGCTGCAACCAAAAAATGGCCGGGCGTTGTGGCGAGTGCCTGTGGTCCCAGCTACTTGGGAGGCGGAGGTAGGAGACTCGCTTGAGCCCAGGAGTTGGAGGTTGCTGTGAGCTGTAATGCCACGGCACTCTGCCCAGGGGGACAGCTTGAGGCTCTGTCTCAAAAAAAAATTACACTCTTTTCAGATCATATGATTGTATTCTTGTAAAACACCAGGGATTCTACTACAAAACTCTTAGAAGTGATCAAGGAATACAGCAGCATCTCAGGTTACAAACTCAACACTCATAAATCAGTAGCCATTATATATACCAACAGCAGCCAAGCTGAAAAAATAGTCAAGGATCTATTCCATTCACAGTAGTGCCAAAGAAGATGAAATATCTGGCAGTTTACCTAACAAAGTATGTGAAAGATCTCTATAAAGAGAACTATGAAACTCTAAGAAAAGAAATAGCTGAAAAGGTTAACAAATGGAAAAACATGCCATGCTCATGGCTGGGAAGAATTGTTAAAATGTCCATACTACTCAAAGCAATATACAATTTTAATGCAATCCCTGTTAAAGTTCCATTGTCATACTTCAAAGGTATCGAAAAAAAATTATACTTTGTTTTATATGGAATCAGAAAAAAACCTCAAATAGCCAAGACATTACTCAGAAATATAAACAAAGCAGGAGGAATCACACTACCAGACCTCAGAGTATACTATAAATCCATAGTGATCAAAGAAGCATGGTACTGGGACAAAAACAGAGAGGTAGATGTATGGAACAGAATAGAGAACCAAGAGATGAACCCAATTACTTACTTTTATATGATCTTTGACAAGCCTATTAAAAACATCGACTTGGGAAAAGATTCCCTATTTAACAAATGGTACTGGGAGAACTGGTTGGCGACCTGCAGAAGAATGAAACTGGATCCACACCTTTCACCACTAACTAAGATAGACTCTCATTGGATTAAATATTTAAATTTAAGACATAAGACTATAAAATTACTAGAAGAAAGTGGAGGGAAAATACTTGAAAAAATTGGCCTGGGTGAAAATTTTATGAGGAGGACCCCCTGGACAATTTAAGCAACATTAAAAATACACTTCTGGGACCTGATCAAACTAAAAAGCTTCTGCACAGCCAAGAATACAGTAAATAAAGCAAGCAGACAGCCCTCAGAATGGGAGACAATATTTGCAGGTTATGTCTTTGACAAAGGTTTAATAACTAGAATCCACAGAGAACTGAAACGTATTAACAAGAAAAGTCAAGTGATCCTATTTCAGGGTGGGCAAGAGACTTGAAAAGAAACTTCTCTGAAGATGACAGGCACATGTCCTATAGATATATGAAGAAATGCTCATCATCCTTAATCGTCAGAGAAATGCAAATCAAAACTACTTTGAGATATCATCTAACACCAGTAAGATTAGCCCATACCACAAAATCCCAAAATCAGAGATGTTGGCATGGATGTGGAGAAAAGGGAACATTTCTACACTGCTGGTGGGATTGCAAATTAATACGTTCCTTTTGGAAAGACATCTGGAGAATGCTTAGATAACTAAAAATAGACATGTCATTTGATTCTTCTACTAGGTATATATCCAGAAGACCAAAAATCACACTACAACAAGATATTTGTACCAGAATGTTTATTGCAGCCCAATTCATAATTGCTAGGTCATGAAACAAGCTCAAGTGCCCATCAATCCATGAATGGATTAATAAATTGTGGTATATGTACACTATGGAATACTATGTAGCCCTAAAGAAGGATGGAGACTTTATCTCCTTCATGTTTATATGGATGGAGCTGGAAAATATTCTTCTTAGCAAAGTATCTCAAGAATGGAAAAACAATTATCCAATGTACTCAGCCCTGCTATGAAACTAATTTATAGCTTTCGTATGAAAGATATAGCCCAATTATAACCCAAGATTATGGGGAAAGGGAAGAGGGAGGGCAGGGGATGGGGGAGTATGGGTGGAAGGAGAGTGATTGGTGGGATAATGCCTATGGTTCATCTTAAAAGGGTACATATGAATCTTTCTAAATGTAGAATACAACTTTCTTAACACAATAATGAAAAAAATGACATATGAAGGCTATGTTAACCAGTTAGATAAAAATATTTCAAATTGTATATAAAAACAGCACACTCTATCCCATGATTATATTAATGTACACAGCTATGATTTAATTAGTATATATATATATATATATACTAATAATACAGGAGACAGACCCTGAAAGCAGAGTCTGGTTGTCTCTGGAATTTTCTGTAAGGGACTTTGGGAATGGAGAAACAAGATAAGTTAATTTGCATCTCAGTAAAGTTTGTACCTGTTTTTTTACAGATGAATGACTGAATAAGTTTTGTGGTTGCTTTGTATGGTTTCTTTGTACTCTTATCATATAGACTATTTGCCACCAACTGGCTTATTATTATCAACTGTATATGCAGAACTTGGTGTTGTTAAGAGCATATAACCTTTCAGAAAATAAAGTTAAGTTGCTACATGCCTGAGTGAGCTGTTGTTCTCTGCTGCTCAGTATATTCTGACTGCTGATGTTATCTCGGTGACTCTGGCTCGAACTATTTCCAGCAACATGAAGCCATCTGCACCAGGGTATTTTTGTGTGTGTAGAGATTATTTAACTAAGTTCTTGAAATCAGGGTATTCAAGAGATCTGTTTCTCCTGGGGTAAATCTAGGGAGAAGATATGATTCTAAGTATTGATCCATTACTTCCATGTTGTCAAATTTCTGGGCATAGAGTTTCTTGTAGTACTCAGAGATAAAGTTTTGTATCTCTGTGTCATCTGTTGTTATTTCCCCTTTATAATTTCTGATGGAGGTTATTAGAGACTTTACTTTTCTGTTTCTAGTTAATCTGGCCACATGTTGGTTGATTATTTTTTTGAAATAACAACTTTTTGCTTCATTAATTTTCTGAATGATTTTTTTGTTTGCAATTTCATTAATCTTTGATTTAATTTCGGTTATTTTTTTTTTACTAGGTTTGGGATCAGATTGTTCTTCTTTTTGCAATTTCATACATGGTTCTTCAGTTTGTTGATGTACTCTCTTTCTGTTTTTAGATAGCAGGCATCTAATGTGATAAATTTCCCTCTTAAGACTGTTTTCATTGTATCCTGCTGGTTTTGTGAACTTGTGTCTTCATTGTTATGCTTAAGGAATTTAACAATTTCCTATTTTATCTCTTCCTGAACCCAACTGTCATTCATCATAAGGTTGTTTAAATTCCAAGTCTTTGTGAGGGGAGGGGATAAATGTTTTTTGTTATAGTTGAGTTTCACCTTTTTACCTTGTGGTCTGAGAAGATATAAGGTTAATTTCATAATTTCAATTCCTTTAATTTTACTGAGGTTTGATTTGTATCCTAGGATGTGGTGTATTTTGAAGTATGTATCATGGATTGACAATATATATATTCTTTAGCTTTGGAATGGTGTGTTCTGTATATGCCTGTTAAACCCATTTGATATAGGGTCACATTTAAATCCTTTGTATCTTTATTTAGTTTCAGTTTATAGGATCTGTCCAGTTCTGTCAGAGGCTATGATGGTGTTATGGGATATCATGTTGCTTAGACCCATCAAGGTCTGTTTTATAAATCTGGGAAAATTTAGGTTGGGTGGATAAATATTTAAAATTGAAATGTCTTCATGTTGTATTGCTCCTTTGACCAGTATAAGGTGTCCATCATTGTTTTTTTTTTTTTTTAACTTGAGTTGCTTTAAATCCATTTATATCTGAAAATAAGATCACAACACCTTTTTCTTCTGGTTTCTAATTGCTTAAAATACTGTTTTCCTTCCCTTATTTGTCCTTCAAGGCTAGGTTTGTTTCCTGGAGACAACATATGGATGGCTTTCACTCTTTTTTCCCATAAGCCAGCCTGTGCCTCTTTAGTGGGGAATTCAATCCATTGACATTTATTGAGAGATTTCATAAGTGTGATGGAGTTCTATTTATCTTATTCTGTGAAAGTATGTCATGTGTCTTTATCATTTGCACCATTTTAGAAGGTAAGTTTTGACCTTTAGCTTCTGGGTGTTTACTTAGCTGGTGCTCCATTGTGATGGTCAGTGTTGAGAATAAGTCTGAGTATTTCCTGCAGAGCTGGTCTTGTTGTGGTGAATTTCCTCAGTGTTTGTATATCTGCAAAAGATATGATTTCTCCATTAATTTTGAATCTTAGTTTTAGCAGAATTCTAGGTTCAAAATTGTTTTGTTTAAGAACATTGAGAGTGGATTATTGTGCTCTTCTGGCTTAGAAATTTTCAGTTGTAAAGTGTGATGTCTTCATAATGGCTTTGCCCCTGTAGGTCAGTTGGTGCTTAGTCCTGGCTCCTTGTAGAATTTTTTCTTTCATCTTGACTTTAGACATCACATTTCATTGCAGGGTGTCTTGGTGATGCTCTGTTTGAGTTGAGATGACCCAGGGTTCAATATCCATCTGAAAGGAGTGTGTTGTGGTCTTTAGTAAAACATGGAAGTTTTCCTTTATGATAGTCTCCAGTAGGGTTTCCATTCCTTTGTGACAATCTTCCTCCCCTTCAAGAGTCTCTATGATTCATATTGAACACTTCATGGAGTCTGGTAATCCTCTACCTGTTTTGCTTTCTCTCTCTTCTTTTCTGCCTCTTTAACTACCTGGGTTAACTCAAAAACTTTATCCTCTAGCTGTAAGATTCTTTCTTTCTTTTACATGTTCTAAACTATTTTTGATACTTTCCATTGCATTTTTACGTTCCCTGATTGTCTCCTCCATTTCCTTAAGCTTTCTTTATTCTACATAACTCTAATCTGACTTTTGGTTCTGTCCTTCCAATTTCTCATCCATTCCTTTTATTGTCTTTATCATTCATATTTCAAATCCCCTTTTCATCAAATCCATTAATTCTTGATAAGTGGTCTTCTGCAGTAGTTGCCTGATGATCCCTTGGGGGAGTTTCTCTGTTTTGGTTTGTTCCCCCTCTTGTTCACCTTCTTGTCCTTTTTTCCTTCTCACTTCCTTCCTTACTTCAAAATACCTTGTCTCAGAGCCTAGGTCTTGAAGTGGTCTCATTCTGAGCAAAGCCAAACACTTCCTTGCAGCAAAAAAAAAAAAAAAAAAAAAAAAAAAAAATCCCAAAACAAAACAAAAACAAAAACAAAACACGATTATTTGCTCTTGATGACAATATATTGCAATATGTCACTGGTACACTAGGTGGTGCTGTGGGATTTTTTAGGAGACAGAAACCTTAGCCAGCAACCTCTATGGTCCATATTGCTCACTTAGATACCTTTTGTGATCATTTGATTGTTTCCTCAGTCTTTGGACCCTGCTGGGTTGGGAACTTAAAGCTCACAAGAATCCTTCAGGAGCAGGTCTCACAGTGCCCCCTGACGCTAGTTCCCATGGGGTGGAGGATTCCCTCAGCCTATTGAAAGAGTGGAGTTCTGATGCTGGCAGGTGGAATTAAGATGACTGTAGTTTAGTTCCTTGCTAAGTCCTCCCGACAACCTCCCCACAGTGGCAGTCCCCTGGCTGCTGAGACCTTCTCAGTATGACTGCCTCAGCAGCCACCAAACCTATGGCAAATCCACTCCTACTGGTATTCAAATCTGGTTGCTATATACTGTTAGAGTCCACTCACTCTTCTGAGCTTTCCACTCAACATGCAGGTTCCCTCAACTACTGAAAACTCTGGGAAGGCTTCTTCCCATGCTGGAACTCCATGGGGAGCCAGCCAATCCCAGATGGTTGCAATCACTTACCTAATTTGACAGATTTCCACTACTCTGGATCATATGCTATATCCAGTTCATCACCTCCTTGCTGTACTCCTTGAGCTATAACTCTGGATAAGGTCTCCATCCCAGCTATGATTGGATTCTCTCTTTTTCCCCAGTAGTTCTAGGAGAGCTCAGATGAACTATCCTTCTAGTCCACCATCTTTCTCTGCCCTCTCCCCCCCTTTATTGAATATAATTATGTTTATCTCTTATGTGGTCCTGTTGTTATTGATTTACTAGTTTCCAAAATAGTATTGAATACATGGGGTGCTGTTTTTCTATTTCTGAGATGTGTTCTTTAGGATAATGTTCCCCAAATCTATCCAAGTAAATACAAAAGATGCAAGTCTCCATCTTTTTTTATGGCAAAATCGTATTCCATGGTATATAAATACTACTGTTTATTAATCCATTCATGGTTTGATGGGCACAATGATCATCGTGATTATGAATTGAGGTGCTACGAACATTTGAGTGCAAATGTCCTTATGAGAAAATTTTTGTTTTCTTTTGGGTAAATAGTAATGAGATTGCAGAATGAAATGCAAGATCTACTTTTAGCTCTTTCAGGATTCTCCATATTTCTTTCTATATGGTCTGTATAAGTTCTCATTCACTCCAAAAGTGTGTAAACATTCCTCTTTCTCTGCACCTCCACCTGCATCTGCAGCTTTGGGACATTCTGATATAGGCTATTTTCACTGGGGTTAGGTGGTAACTTAAATAGTATAGATTTTTACTGTTCTGATAATTAAGGATTAGGAGCACTTTTTCTTGTGTTTGTTGGTCATTTGGCTGTCCTTTTGGGAAAAGACATTGTCCATATCTTTTGCCCAATAATTAATAGGGCTGTTGCTCTTTTCTTGTTTATTTGCTTTTATTCTTTATAGATTCTTTTATTAGTCCTTTGTTAGATTTGTAACATGTAAATGTCTTCTCCCATTATGAAGGTTATCTATTTTCACTTCTGATTGTGACCTTAGCTGTGCAGAATCTTGTTAACTTGATCAGGTCCCCATTTACTAATTTTTGCATTTGTTGTAGTTGGCAATTATGTTTTCTTACTAAATTATTTATTGATCAGCCATGGACTAGCTCCACAGAGATGTTAGCATATATCCTGGGTGCAAGTCACTGTGTCATTCATAGTTACTCTGTGTGGCAATAGAAATTAGTTTACAACAACCTTGTTTGGTCATGTGTCTTATGAAGCTGTACTTTCTCAATGTTCTTTTTTTTTTTTTTTAGACGTACCTCTTTTTTATAGAAAAAAGAAAGCAATTTGTTAGAGACAATAGGTAAATTCGCACTTAATGGGTACAATGCACACTATCTGTGTGATAAGCAAACTGATACTTTGATTCAAACTGTGCAAAAGAAATTTATGTAACCGGCTCGGCGCCTGTGGCTCAAGTGGCTAAGG
>NW_003852581.1:268352-271603 GCF_000181295.1 Otolemur garnettii
AAAGAAAGAAAGAAAAGAAAAAGAAATTTATGTAACCAAAACGTTTGTGCCACAGTAAATAAAATAAAAAAGTGGTTTCTTGACGATTATACAAAGGTTTTTTGTTTTTGTTTTTTAGACAAAGTCTCACTATGTAGTCCTCGGTAGAATGCCGTTGCATCACAGCTCACAGTAACCTTACACTTTTGAGCTTAAGCGATTCTCTTGCCTTAGCCTCCCAAGTGATTATACAAAGGTTGATGGTAGCAGGGCCTGAACGAAGACCCAGGTAACCTGAACTTCAGCCTAGAGAGCTTGTCACAACAGTACCAGGTTCTTCAGGCCTGACTGCACAGATACACGGCCAAGACAAACGTTGCGCCAGCGAGCACCTCTCTTCTCAGTCTTTTAGAGCCCATCTCCTTCCTCCCCTCGACCCTCCCACTACCTACCGCTTTTCTATGAAGCAGCAGTTGCAGCATCGGAATAGCATAAGCGGCCGTCTTCCCGGAGCCCGTGCGGGCTCGAGCCAGGAGGTCCTTCCCCTCCAGAGCCAGTGGAATGGCCTTTTCTTGGATCAGCGTAGGTCGCGACCATCCCAGGTCTGTGACAGCCTGCAGGATGCGGTGGTCGAGACCCATCCTTTCTCAATGTTCTATGTGTATATAGGAACTCAAGAGTTTCATTTTGATACTGCTCTGTTCACTTGGCAGCACACACAATTTATACTCATCAGTCACTACTGTGCAATAATGTGTGCTAGTCTGACAATTGTACATTTTATTAAATGTCATTACAGCACTATTCTTGGTGATGGTGTTTTAAAATCTTTTATTTTATTGTTGGAGATTCATTGAGGGCACAAGAAACCAGGTTACACTGATTGCATTTTCAGGTAAAGTCCCTGTTGCAATTGTTTCTTGCCCCCCAAAGGTGTATCACACATCAAGACTCCACTTCCTCCCTCCTTCCCTTTCTCTGCTCTTCCTTTCCCCCACCCCTCCCTCCTTCTTTCTCTCTTTGTTCTTCCCATCCGCCACCCCCACCGTGTCATTAGTTGTCCTCATATCAAAATTGAGTACATAGGATTCATGCTTCTCCATTCTTGTGATGCTTTACTAAGAATAATGTGTTCCACTTCCATCCAGGTTAATACAACAGATGTAAAATCTCCATTTTTTAAAAAAGGTTGAATAGTATTCTATGGTATACATACACCACAGCATGTTAATCCATTCCTGGGTTGGTGGACATTTAGGCTGTTTCCACATTTTGGCGATTGTAAGCTGCAATAAAAAGTCTAGTGCAAGTGTCATTATGATAAAAGGATTTTTTTCCTTCTTGGTAGATGCCCAGTAAAGGGATTGCAGGATCAAATGGGAAGTCTAGCTTGAATTCTTTGAGGGTTCTCCATACTTCCTTCTAAAAAGGTTGTATTCATTTTCACTCCCACCAGCAATGTAAAAGTTTTCCATTCTCTTCACATCAACACCATCTGCAATTTTGAGATTTTGTGATGTGGGCCCTTCTCACTGGGCTTAGATGGTATCTCAGTGTGGTTTTGATTTGCATTTCTCTACTTATTGGGGATGATGAACATTTTTTCATATGTTTATTAGCCATTCATCTGTTTTCTTTAGAGAAGGTTTTATTCATGTCTCTTGCCCATTAATATATAGGATTGATGGCTTTTTTCATGTGAATTAACTTGAATTTTCTATAGATCCTAGTTCTCAATCTTGTCTGATTCAAAATATGCAAATATCCATTTCCATTGTGTAGGTTGTCTATTTTCTTTGGCTATTGTCTCCTTAGCTGTACAGAAGCTTTTCAGTTTAATTAAGACCCATTTGTTTATTTTTGTTATTACTGCAATTGCCACAGAAGTCTTCTTCATGAAGTCTTTCTCCAGAGTGATATCTTTCAGTGTTTTTCCTATGTTTTCTTTGAGAATTTTTATTGTTTAATGCTTTAAATTTAAGTCCTTTATTCATCTTCAATCAATTTTTGTGAGTGGAGAAAGAGGTGGGTCCACTTTCAATCTTTTACGTGTGGATATCCAGTCATCCAAGCACCATTTATTGAATGGGGAGTTTTCCCACAGTGTGTTCTTATTTGGTTTATTGAAGATTAGGTAGATATATAATGTTAGTTTCATTTCCTGGTTTTCTATTCAATTCCAAATGTCTATGTCTCTATTTTTGTGCCAGTAGCATGTTGTCCTGACCACTCTGGGTTTGTAGTACAGACTAAGATCTGGTATGCTGATGCCTCAGCTTTGTTTTTATTGCTAAGAACTCCCTTAGCTATGTGGGTTTTTTTCTGGTTCCATAAAAAACACAGAATTATTTTTTTCTAAGTCTTAAAAGTACAAGGGAGGCATTTTAATGGGGTGGCATTGAATCAGTAGATTGCTTTGGGAAGTATAGAAATTTTAACAATGTTGATTCTTCCCAGCCATGCGCATGGTATGTTCTTCCATTTGTTAATATCCTCTGCTACTTCTTTTCTTAGGGTTTTGTAATTTTCTTTACAGAGATCCTTCACCTCTTTTGTTAGATATATGCTAGGTATTTCATTTTCTTTGAAGCTATGGTGAAAGGAGTTGTGTTCTTAATTAGCTTCTCATTTTGGCTGTTATTGGCATATACAAAGGCTACTGACTTGTGGACATTGATTTTATATCCTGAGACATTATTATATTTTTTGATGACTTCCAGGAGTCTTGTGGTTGAGTCTTTGGGGTTCTCTAGGTATAAGATCCTATCATCAGCAAAGAGGGAGAGATTGACCTCCTCTGCTCCCATTTGGATGCTCTTTATTTTCTTGTCTTGCCTAATTGTATTGGCTAGAACTTTCAGCACTATGTTGAATAGTAATGGCAACAGAGGACAACCTTGTCTGGTTCCAGTTCTAAGAGGAAAAGCTTTCAGTTTTATTCCATTCAGTATAATATTAGCTGTGGGTCAGTTTTAAAAATATGCCATCTATGCCTATACTCTTCAGTGTGCTAATTAGAAAAGGATGCTGGATTTTATTGAATGATTTTTCTGCATCTATTGAGAAGATCCTATGGTCCTTGTTTTGGCTTCTGTTAATATGGTGAATAACATTTATGGGCTTGTGTATGTTAAACCAGCCTTGCATCCCTGGGATGAAACCTACTTGATAGTGATTTATGACTTTTTTGATAATAAGCTGTAATCTATTGCCTAGGATTTTTTTTTATTATTACATTAATGCAAACATGGGGTACAGTGTAGTGTTTTCAT
>NW_003852581.1:272507-280642 GCF_000181295.1 Otolemur garnettii
GGGAAGAAAAGGCAATTAAGGGCATCCATATAGGAACAGAAGAGATCAAACTTTCACTTTTCGCAGATGATATGATTGTATATCTGGAAAACACCAGGGACTCAACTAAAAAACTCTTGGAAGTGATCAAGGAATACAGTAGCATATCAGGATACAAAATCAACACTCATAAATCTGTAGCCTTTATATATACCAACAACAGCCAAGTTGCCTAGGATTTTGTTGAGAATTTTTACATCTATGCTCATTAGTGAAATTAGTCTGAAATTCTCCTTTGTAGTTGGGTCTTTTCCTTGTTTTGGTATCAGGGTGATGTTTGCTTTGTAGAATGTGTTGGGGGAAGATTCCATTCTCAATTTTTAGGAATAATTTCTGCAGTACGGGAATAAGCTCTTCTTTGAAGGTTTGATAGAATTCTGGTGTGAAGCCATCCAAAGAAGGGCATTTTTTTCTTTGTTGGAAGATATTTTATTGTTTCTTTGATCATAGTGCTTGAAATTGGTCTGTTCAGGACCTCTATTTCCTCCTGGATAAGTCTAGTGAGAGTGTGTGATTCCAAATATTGATCCATTTCTTTCACATTGTCAAATTTCTAGGCATAGTGTTTCTTGTAGTATTCAGAGATGATCTCTTGTATCTCTGTGGCATCATTTGTTATTTCCTGTTTATCATTTCTGATTTTGGTTACTAGAAATTTTACTTTTCTATTTCTAGTTAGTCTGGTCAAAGGTTTATCTATTTTATTAATTTATTCAAAAAACAATGCCTTGTTTCATTAATTTTCTGAGTGATTCTTTTGTTTTCAATTTTATTGATCTCTGATTTATTTTTGATATATCTTTTCTTCCTCTAGATTTAGGCTTAGATTATTCTTCTTTTTCCAATTCCATAAGATATCTTGTGAGTTTGTTGATGCACTCTCTTTCTGTTTTTCACATATAGGAGTCTAAAGAGATAATTTTTCCTTGCAGAACTACTTTTGCAGTATCCCATAGGTTTTGGCAGCTTGTGTCTTCATTGTTGTTATGCTCAAAAAATTTAATGACTTCCTCTTTTATTTCTTCCTGCACCCAACTGTCATTCAACAGAAGGTTGTTTAATTTCCATGCCTTTGTGTGAGGTTGAATGTTTTTTGGAGTTGAATTCCACCTTTAGTGCCTTGCTGTCTGGGAAGATACAAGGTAAAATTTCAATTCTTTTGATTCTGTTTTGGTTTGTTTTGTGTCCTAGTATATGATCAATTTTAGAGAATGTTCCATGGGTTGAGGAGAAGAATGTATGTTCTTTACCTTTGGGATGGAGCGTTCTACATGCATCTATCAAGCACAGAAGTTCTAGCATCTCATTTAAGTCCTTTATATCTTAGCTTAATTTCTGTTTAGAGGATCTGTCCAGCTCTGTAACTGGAGTGTTAAACTCCACTATTATTATGGTGTTACAGGACATCAAATTGGTCAGACTGAGGAAGGTCTGTTTCAAGAATCTGGAAGCATTTTAAGTTGGGTGCATAAATATTTAGAATTAAAACGTATTCTTGTTGTTTTTCCCTTAACCAATATAAAGTGACCAGCTTTGTCGGTTTTAACTTTAGTTGCTTTAAATCCACATGTATCTGAAAATAAGATTGCAACCCCTCTTTTCTTCTAAATTCCGTTTGACTGAAAAATTGTCTTCCAACCCTTAACTCAGGGTTTTAACTTGTCTTTTTTAAAAAAAATAACTCTTTAATCATATGCACATAAGGGGGATAAAGGGAAATACCAGGCTGACTGGGGAAGGAGTAGGGCATTCTCCCTTTGTCCCAATGTCTGCTTGGCACAGTTCTGAGATCACACACACAATTGGGGTGGGCTGGGAAGTAGAATAAGGGGGAAGACTGAAAAGACAAAGGCAAGGAGGGAGTGGAAGGGCTTGCAGTAGTCTCAGTCAGTGGACTCTAACACAGATTCACTCAGTGCAAAGTCCCAGTAGTGTTCAGCCCCATGATTTTTGAAATGGTCACGAGCCATGTTCTCTGTAGGGCACTGTTTGAACTTCATCTCTCAAAAGCTCCGGTTTTTGGCTGTACCCTCTCAGACTTGTATACATTTGTTGGTTTTCTTCACAGCTTCCTCATCAGATTCCTCATCATCATCTCCCTTTGTGTTAGATGTCTGTTCGTCCCACTTTATCTGAAGCAGCATAAGACGCTTAAATTTCTTCTGGGCTTTGGGGCCCCCTTCCACTACTACCACGTTGACATCCTTGTGCAGTACCACCACCTCTGTCAGGTACAGTTGCCCAGCATTGGCCTTAATCTTGAACTTCTTGGCTGGGTTGCTCAAATTTCAAACTCTATATACAGATATGTGTACCCCCTGTGAAATGCCTTCTTTAAGCTTTTTAATTTTCTTGACCTTTCTCTGTTCTGCTATAAGTTTTCGGGCAGCGTTGGCCTCTTCATGCGCTTTCTGTCTTTTTGCCATTTGAGCTTTGACATGGGCTTCTACCTTCGTGGGCTCTGGAACAGCTTCTGTGCCTAATACTTGCATCAGATTAGAAATTCTCACTTTGGGTTCTAGGGGAGGCATTAGGCCCAGCCTGACTTTCTCTTGTAGTTCTTTCTGTGCTTCTCTCCTTGTCTGCCTCCGAAGTTTCTTCTGTTCCTTCTTGGTAAGATACACCCCCAGAGTAACTGGTGTGTCATTGTCCACTGGAGGATTAGGCTTGGCTGGATGTTCAACAAGATTTGTGATTCCAAAATAATCTTCTCTCTTGGAATTTTCCTCTGTAAGGTCAAAGCCTTTGGGGATGATGTAAGAGTCCCACCACTCAACTTCAGGTATATCTCCTTCCTTTAATTTCTTTTTAGGAGCAATGAGAGCAAGCCTAGAGGAAGTATGGATGCCTGTTTTTCAAGCTGCCTGTGAGATCTCTGTCTGCAGCTTCTCCAGTTGAGCCTTGGTCTGTAATCACTAAGCAATCTTCTCAAATTTGCCTTTGTCATGGAATTTAAAAGTTTGTCTCTGGCGTTGGGAAGGGGCAATTGAAACTCGGGGGTCAAAAACCATATTGGACTCCATATCTTCTGATGGCTTTTCTTTTAGCTGTTGCTTGAATTGTTCCCTTTTCACAGCACGAATATTGGCCTTAAAAGTAGGCATGCGATATGTCAGCTCAATCTCCTTGCCTGTTGCATCTACAGTGTGACCCTGTTCATCTAGGATCAGTGGTGTAGGTTTAGTTTCATCTTTTAACTCCACTTTCAGGGGAGCAATGCCCATAGCATGGAGATTAGCCAGGCCCACCATGTTGGCATTGCCAATGAGTCCTGGCTTCAGTGCCAGCTGGGCTTGGATTCTAGCTTGTAGTTCAGCTGCTTTCCTTGCTTTCTCAATGGCATCATTCATGAAAGTGGCAGCCTTGGAGGGCTGAATAGTGTTGCCAATTGGAAGTCACTCTGGTTGAGAGGAAGAAGGAGTCTTTGGCTGAGGTGTAGGAGGGCTAATGAAGCTCAATTGTTATTTTCTCTCCTCAATTTGTCGTGGTGCTGCTTCCATCATCTGTTTGATCTAGAGTTTAGTTAGCATGCCCGGACTCTCTGATGGAGGACCAGGGATTACCTCTGGCCCTTTTTCTACCTCCTCAAAATGGAGTATTCATCACTTCTTTACTCCCGAAGATTCTTTGGCAATCTCAGAGTCATCACCAAACACCTTCTTTAGTGCACATTTTCTGCTCCTTTCACTGCTAGACTTGGAATGCCTAGAGCTTCGGCCCTCTAACACAGCCTCAAATAGTTTGTCCACAAATCGGAGAGTAGAGTCATCAAGAAAAGATTTCAGATGGTCAGCTGTCTTCTTGTCCATGCCCTTTCCCACACAGTTCAGTATTGCTGTTACCACTGTGGGCTCTGAGAAATCCAATACTCTCTTCACTATCTTCTCTATCCATGGTTTCAGCTCATCCAGCTCCTTCTTAGACAGTGCCATTGTTCAGGAGAAGGAAAACAATAGCTCAAGTGGGATTCAATACTCACAAACTTCAGCCCCTGATACCTTTAATTTGTCTTTTAAAGCTAGGTGTGTTTCCTGCAGACAGCAAATGGATGGCTTGTGTTTTTTAATTCAATCAGCCAATCTATGCCTCTTCAGTGGGGAATTCAAGCCATTAACATTTATTGATATAATTGATAAGTGTGGTAGTGTTCTATTCATCTTATTTTGTGAGTGTCCATTGCTTAGTTTTATCTTTTCCATCATCGTGAAAGTTAGGTTCTGTCCTTTAATTTCTGAGTTCTTACTTTTCTTTTGATCCATTGTGATGGTCAGTGTGTAGAACAGGTTGAAGTATTTACTGTAGAGTGGTACTTATAGTGGTGAATTTCCTCAATGTTTGCATATTAGTAAATGATTTGATTTCTCTGTCAATTTTAAAGCTTAGCTTAGCAGGATATAGAATTCTGGGCTAGAAATTGTTCTGTTTAAGTAGACTAAAGGTAGATGACCATTGTCTTCTGGCCTGGAAAGTTTCATTAGAGAAGTCTGCAGTCACCCTGATGGATTTGCCCCTGTAGATCAACTGGCACTTACTCCTGGCAGCTTAAAGAATCTTTTCTTTTGTTTTGACTTTAGACAGATTCATCACAATGTGTCCTGAAAAAGCTCTGTTAGAGTTCAGGTGACCTGGTGTCTGATATCCCTCTGAAAGGAGTGTGTTGGTTCTTTGGTGATATTTTTCATTTATAATATTCTCTAGTGTGGCTTCCATTACCCTGGGGCATTCTTCTTCCATTTCTAGGATACCTATAACTAGTATGTTTGAATACTTCATAAAGTCTCATAATTCTTCAGTGAATGTTCTCCCTTATGTCTTTTCTTTTCTGCCTTTTTAACTACCTGAGTTATCTAAATAGCTTTGTCCTCTACCTCTGAGATTCTTTATTCTGCATGGTCTAATCTGTTGTTGATACTTTCTATTGCATCTTTAAGTTCCCTAATTGACTGCTTCAATTCCTTCAGCTTTGTAATTTACCTTCTATATTCTTCATATCATTCATCTCTTATTTGATTCTGTTTTTGGATTTCTTTTTGTTTATTTTCTACTTTATCAGCAGTTTCCTTCATTCTTTTCATGATCATATTTTAAATTCCTCTTTTGTCATTTCTAACATTTCTTTATAGGTGGATCCTCTGCAGTAGCTACATCATGGTCCCTTGTGGGGGTGCTCTGGACTGTTTTTTATGTTACCAGAATTTTTCTGCTGATTCTTCCTCGTGAGTATTTTCTTTTACCTATTTCCTTGCTCTTATTTTCCTTTAAATTCCTCTTGTTTTTTAAGTTATTATGCCTCTGCCCTAGGGTTTCCATAAGTCCTTTTGGTACAGAACCAGAAGGATGATAAGATTTAAGAGCAAGAATGGAAAAAAAAATTAAAAAAGAGGAAGGAGATATGGCAAGTAAAAAGGAATATTGATAAGAAGAAGAGAGGCACAGAAAGAGGGAGACAAGAGTAGTATAGGTGGAAAATAGGGTATTTCAACCCAACCTCTTGGGGTGCTGGGTTGAGTGTTTCCCTTGAGGTCAGCAGCTCTTTGCCAGCCTGTTCAGACATAGTACCCCTCCTCCACCAAATAGAGAAGAAAGACAAAAATGCTATAAATCAAACCAAAACGAGCAAACAGAAAACTTTATGGGATAAAATTGGGGGAAAACCCAAATAATAGGGGTATAAACACTAGAAAAGATGAAGTTCTAATTGTTAAAGAAGACAAAAATGGAAAATTATATTCAAAATAGAAAAAATGAATTAAGAAAAGAAAGAAAAAAAGAAAAATCTGGGGGAAATGTTGAAATTAAAAAGAAAAACCAAAAGCAAAGCAGTACTGTGTTTCCCCCCAAATAAGACCTACTCCCAAAATAAGCCCTAGCAGGATGTCTATGCCTTTGCTATATATAAGTATAGTTGAAACACCTATATGCCTCTCGCCAAAAAAGTTGTTTGAGAGAGAGCAGTGAAAAGACTTTGTGCAGGCATACTTGTAAGAAACTGAGGCAGGATCCCATGTAGCCAGTTTGGTTGTGAGTCTAACATGACCAAGGCTTTGGCTGGAATAGATCACATTAAGGAATTAAGGTTGACTTTCTAAGGCCAATAAAAAAGCCCTTTGGAAAACTGGCCAGACACCCATCAGTAACCTTTCCTGATCTGTGGTAAGTAACGAAGGTAGCTTGCTGACGCATCTGAGAATGGAGATGTGCTCAGGGACCTCAAGAAAAGAGAAATTTACCCAATGCATACAGGTATCTAATGGCACAGGTGAAACCTGGGCTCATGAAAGGCTTTTGAGAAGTCTAGCCTGAAAATTCCTTATAAAAGGTTCCAGCAAAACCCCCTGACTTAAAGCCCACATGGGAGCGGAGGTTTGCACACAAATTCCTGTATGCCGAAGAAGTTTCTTTATGCCTTGTTTAAAGATCCGAAGTAATAGCCTCCAAATGGCAAGGCCAGCAAGGGCAGGTATTCATTCTACCCTGTTCCTCCATAGCCGCAGACATCATCAGATAAGAACAAAGAAGTAATGACTGACAACATGTTCTTCATTAAGTTATGTTAAATTAGGTTATATTGATAGGGTTATGTCAAAAGGTGAATGTTGAGTGGATTATCAGAAGCTAATCATGAGATAGTCACATGATGTTTAAATGGATCAATGAGGTCATTGCTGTATTGTGTGCATGTACAAAATTCTTTATATAAACCAACCTCAAATAAAGAAGCTTGCCATTTTGCCTGAGTGAGCAAATGGTCACCTTTATGTACCAATCCAAAATTTAGAATTTATTTCTAACTAGGTTAAAATAAATTTAAATTGTGATACTTACTTTTAATGTGATGGATGTGCTCCAAATTTAAGAGGCAAGACCAGTGGAATTGTGTGGATTATAACTCATTTTAACAAGACAAAGTAAGGTCACTTGAATGTCATGTTTCTTAAGACTTATACTCTTCTCACAAAAGGTCTAAAATATATGGTACTCAAAAAAAATTTGTATCAAAATGTTGGAAAATTAGAAACTTCTTTCTTCTTAACATATATTGATATTGACTTGAATTATTTTCCAAAATTAAGAGCCCTTTGCCTACCTGTAAATCTTTTCACCTATCATTTATCCTTTTGTTTGTACTATTATTGTTGAATTACAACTTAGTTATTACTTAGTTTTTCTTTATAAGAATGCCATCAATGTGTATGCTTTATGTTTTTCAGAAAAGAGTGTGTTGGCTGAAAGTAAAAAATTAAAACTTTTCACTATCTCTTAAAAAAATGAATAATATTTTTTTTCAGAACAGGTTGACTGAAAAGTAAGTTTGGAGCTGGACTGACTTTTGAAAGTTTTCAGACAGCTAAAGATTGTAGATTTCATCAGGGAAATATGTATTACAAATGTTTATGTCAGAGTGCTCACACAAAACATCCAGCAAGTAATCCACTTTAGACTGCATCTGAATGACTATAAAATACAATATAGTTGGACTTTGCTATATCTTATTTTATCTTCTCTTCCAATGTATCCTTTAGATTCCCTCATAACTTTCTGACCCTACCTCAAACTTCTGTGACAATTTCTCTTTTTATGAGAACCTCTCAGGTATAGTCTTTTCTTTTCATTACACACACACACACACACACACACACACACACAGTCTCTCTGTCTTTTATTCCATCCATACACTCCTACGGCTTCAACCACTCCATTGTACACCAATTACTCCTACATCATTGTCTTCAGCCAGACCACTCTTCAGGGCACTAATAATCTCAAAATTCCTGCTAAGCATCTTTGTATGACATTCCTTAGTCATCTCAAATTCAATGTGTTGCAAAACAAATTCATTATTACTTCTGATGGTGAAACTCCCCCATTAGTCTTTTGTGCTGTAGCTCTGTTAGTGACATCATCTTATATGTAGGTATTGACACTAGAAACACTGTAGTTATGTTTAACTCCTCCATTTTTCTCATTTCTCGTATCTAGTTGTCAATTTCTTTTTTTTTTTTTTTTTTTTTTTGAGACAGAGCCTCAAGCTGTCCCGCTGGGTAGAGTGCCATGGCATTACAGCTCACAGCAACCTCCAACTCCTGGGCTCAAGC
>NW_003852581.1:282744-289564 GCF_000181295.1 Otolemur garnettii
GGATATGAACCCACCACCTCTGGCATATGGGGCCAGCGCCCTATTCCTTGAGCCACAGGTGCTGCCCCCAACAAAAATATTTGTACCAGAATATTTATTGCAGACCAACTCACAATTGATAGGTCATGGAAGAAGCCCAAGTTCCCATTGACCCACAAATGGATCAATAAATTGTGGTATATGTACACCATGGAATTCTATGCAGCCCTAAAGAAAGATGGAGACTTTACTTCCTTCATGTTTACATGGATGGAGCTAGAAAATATTCTTCTTATGAAAGTGTCTCAAGAATGGAAGAAAAAGTATCCAATGCACTCAGCCCTACTATAAAACTAACTTATACCTTTCATAGGAAAGCAATAACCCAATTATAGCCCAAGAATACAGGAAAAAGGGAGAGGGAGGGGAGGGGAGGGGAGGGGGAAGGATGGGTGGAGGAAGGGTGATTGGTGGGATCACGCCTATGGTTCATCTTATAAGGGTACATGTGAATCTGTCTAAATGTAGAATATAAATGTCTTAACAATAAGAAAATGACATGAAGGCTATGTTAACCAGTTTGATGAAAATATTTCAAATTGTATATAAAAACACCACACTGTACCCCATGATTGTATTAATGTACACAGCTATGATTTAATAATAATAAAAAAATAATAAATGCAGGTGTGAATGAATTACTTTGGTCTGTTTTCTCCCATTCATTCCTCTTTTTACTGTTCTCAGGTCAGTCATTCATCATTTGTTACCAAGACTAATTTGATAGCATCTAAGTGTCTTCCTTCACTTGCTTTCTGGACCAAAACAGAGAGTTTGGCTTGAAAGGCCTCTGAAAATTTTCTCTTTTGATCCCTTTGGCTATTAAAAGCTGCCTTTCCACTGGAGATGTGCTACAGAGGAAGCAAAGATATCTCCTGACCCTCAGAATCTCAGAATTTCACAGTTTAATGTGTGAGACAAACTCATGTGTCAGTAATACTTATAGAAAAAAAAAAAACAGACTACATGCTATCAGTGTGGAAAAAGAAAATGTTTATTCTTACCAGAAGAAGGGAAAATCAAAGGTGGTTTTTAGAATTCAACATTTAAGTTAGACTTTGAAGGAAGGGTAAAATGATCTTTCTAACACATATACATGATTAGATGTAAATGCTCATGTTACCTTTTAGCTTAAAAACTTTCAATGATTCTTCATCACAATAAGGATTAAATCTGAACTCAATAGCATGTAAGACCCTCCATGTCTGGTGCTTTCATACATCTCCACCCTCATTTTTTGCTATTGCCTTGTTTACAGCTTTTACTTCCTAACTAAGCCATGTTACTTAAACTTATATGTCGGTGTAAATTATTTTTGTGTCCTCTTCCTATTTTTATCTAGTCAACTGACTCCCAAGTGTCTTCCATGGCCTATTTTAAGTAGAACCTCTTTTCTGAGGCCTCTTTAGCCAACAGAATATGTCAAATTTCTTTGCTTTTTGTTCTAAGAGCATCACCTACTTTTCCTTTATAGCAATTATAATCAGTATACACAAATTTATTGTGAGATTATTTATTGCCTGATTTCTCCACTGTGTAGAAGTTATAAGATGGCAGAAAATGTCTCCTTTCCCTCACACTTTATATTTCCATCATCCAGCAGAACAGCATATACTAGATGCTCATTAAATAATTTTTGAATGAGTGTTGCTCCTTTATGTCCACTTTGTACAGACCTCTTATTGCACACATTATTGTACATGTTTTTTCTCCCCCCTACTAATTTGAAGGCAAGAAGGCTTTGATAAAATTACATATATGGTAAAGATGGAAGTAGCAAGGATAGTCTTCATAGATTTTCATGCTATTCTATAAATAATTTAAAAAGTGGTTTCAAAAAGTTTAAAAGAGTTACCCAAAGTCATGCAGCCAGTAAATATTCCAAACTAGATTCCAAATAAATGTTCATAACATAATAAAGGTATTTGTAAATGTTGGCATCTATTCACTGAAAATTGTTTTGATGGCTACTTCCCAATTTATATATCATTTCTCCCATCAACAAGCAACAGTGTGACATCTGGCAGATTTGGTTTTAAATTATGGTTGGTATCACATTCAAGCTGTGTAATTTTGGGAAGGTTACTTAAGCTCCTCTCATTTATATTTTTTTCCATTTTTAATTTATATAATTTAACCTATTTTGTGGAGTAGTTGTGAGTATTATAAATATTATCCATGAAACTGCCTAGCATTTCATGTGAAGAGACCATTGGGGGGATGAAAGGTGCCATATTAATGGTTAATTACTGTAAAAATATATCTATTCCATTACTGATTTGTATTGACCACACTGGACTAAAATTCAAATAGTTGTGTATTGTGTTTTCTAGTGACTATAACAGACATATTTAATTTCAAAAATCTGAATTAATAGAATATACAACTTATTCTATAGTCAAATCACCTGGGTTGATTTGCCGTCCTCATTTCTCAATTTGCTAAGTAATGCTGACAAATTAATTACATTGCACTTTCTATTGCTTTAAGGAACTGTTCTGCAATGAAATAGTTCCTTAAAGCAATAGGAATTATTTTCAGCGTTTCTGTTAATAGTTTAAATTAACTCATTTTCGAGTAAAGACGTTGTTTATAGTGGAGAAATGTCCCTTTAATTGTTAAGCCACTACTGTTTGTAGCTGCTTATTAGTATGCTCTGAATTATTTGACTTGGTGCCATTTTGATTGCTAATTTCAGAGTTCCTTTTTTCTTTATTACACATTTTTTGGTACCTTACTACACCAATGACTATAAGAGACATCTTGGTGGAAGAAGGAAGATGGCCAACTAATGGCAACTTTTGCTAGAGGGTCCTGACCAGCAGGAGAGATTCTGGACAGATTTGGTCTCTGAAACTGAAGGAGGGGAGCTGAGATAGGAAAGAGGATAGAGAAGTACATATCATCTCAGAGGAGGCAACATGCAACTCCAAGAAAGGACACTGGTGAACAAATTCCAGGCATGAAGCCCATCACCAAGAGGACGAAAGACCCCTCCCTCAAGCGGAGGCTCACTGGGGACTCTCTGCAAGTGAACAGGGGACAAAAGACATCTCATTTTACCCCACTGGTGAGAGCCGCTAAACACTGGGCCTCATCGGCCTAGGCATCATCCTGCCTGGCATAATACTGAACAAATACTCTGCCTGCAATTTGGAGCCCTCAGTCCACCCTTACCCCATTGTCTGACAGTCAGAAGATCTACAACCTGTAGAGCCAGGAACATGTTGGCCACTCCCTAGGAGGTCCAGGTTTAGTGACTCAAGTCGAAGCAGGGGGAAGAGGAAGAGAGGGACATTAGGGAGAGAGAAACACATTTGACATTTTCTGCAGGTGATGGTGCTGATGCCTAATTTAGACTTTTGTAGTGGGGCCACTGTTGCTGGATTAGGACCTTTGTGGGTGGGGGTGCTGACCACTGTTTAGACTTCCAAGAGCAGAACCAATGACTTCCAGTTAGGACTTTCCTCAAAGGGGTTCTGACCCCCATTTGGACTATCAAGGATGGAGACACCGATGCCAAATTAGGACTTTTTCCATCATGGGCACTGACCCCCGCTATGACTTTCAAGAGCACATTTGCTTGCACCCGATAGGGACTTTTATGTACAGCGTTGCTGATATCTGGGTGGCACTTTAAAGGGTGGGCCTCTGACTTGCATTGGGACTTTTAAGGGTGGAGCCACTGATACCTAATTCAGACTTTCAAGGACAGGGGCACTGATACCTGGTTTGGAATTTCAAAGGCAGAGCTGCTGTTACCCGGTTTGAATTTTAAAGGGCAGAGCCTTTGGTGCCCTCTCTGGACTATGAAGGGCTGGGTGCTGATTCCAAGTTTCAACTTTCAAGGACCAGGGAAATGATGCCTAGCTCAGACTAACAATGGTGGAGGTGCTAACGCCTCTGTCCTGACTGTGGCCAGTGATCTTTCCTAAATTGGTGGGTCACCAGAGGAAATCAGGCTCCATCCCCTTGGGTATGCTGGATGGAACTGTCTGTGGATTTCTACTATTGGGTAGTTGGATCCCTTTGGACTTTACCCACTGAGCAGTAATTGTACTGTTGGGATTGATCTCATTAGAACTCTAGACCTAGGCTGTCTACCTGGGGTCCCTCCGAAGTTGAGGGGTGGTAATTTTAAAGTGGGACAGGACTGAAACTCCTTTGCCAGCTGTTTCTGGTGAGGGATAGGGCACTGCAGTTGCTTGTATTTCTCCCCACCTCAGATTCCAGCCTAATATCCTGACTCCTTAGTATTGGTTAGAGGGGTTTTAATTCAGGACAAAGCCAGCTTGCACTCTCTCACTAAGCAGGTCTTCAGACCCTGCATCTATAGTTCTAAAAGGGATGTTTTTAAGGCTACAGGGGAAAAGCCACAGTCATAAGCCTTAGGTCATTGGTTAAGGTCAGATTAACTCTACTACCTGGGGGCCTCAACCAAATGTTACCCTACCACTTTTAATTTACAAATTGCATAAATACTCATGGGGTGGAACCAGCAGAAGAATTCTGGCAAAATGAATAATCAGAGTAGATCAGCTCCCCCAAGGAATGACAAAGGACATACTTCAGAAGATGCTATTCATAGACAAATGGCTAAAATGTCAGAAATAGAATGCAGAATATGGATGGCAAATAATATGAATAGAATGAAAGAAAAGATGAAAATAGAAATATAAAGAGTATTTCAAAAGTTGTCTCAAGAATCAAAGTATTCAAAGACAAGATCACCAAGGACATGGGCATAATGAGAAAAGATACAGCAGAGATCATAGAAATGAGAAACTTATTAGAGGAGATTCATAATACAGAGAATCATTCAGTAATAGAGCACAAAGATAAATAATCTCTGAAGTTGAAGACAAAGCTTGTGAACACTCCCAAATGTTCAAAGAGGAAAAGAAGTCGACAGCAAAAACTGATCATTCCCTGAGAGAGTTGTGGGACCACTCTAAAAGATCCAACATTCATCTTATAGGAATTCTTGAAAGAGAAGAGGATGGTCCTAAAGGCACATAGGATTTACTCCAAGATATTATGGAGGAGAATTTCTGAAGCATGACAAGAGATACAGAAATTCAGACAGTAGACACTTTCAGAAATCTAGCAAGAATCAATCTAAATAAAGCATCTCCTAGGCATATTATAATTAACTTTGCCAAAGTTAATATGAAGGAGAAAATTCTGCAAGCAGCCAGATAAGAAAAGCATTACCTATAAAGGGAGAAATATTAGAATGACTGCATATCTCTCAGCTGAAACATTTTAAGCAAGAAGAGGATAGTCATTGATCTTCAATCTCCTAAAACAAAACAATTTTCAGCCCAGAATTCTGTAGCCAGCTAAGCTGAATTTCATTTGTGATGGAGAAATTAAGTACTTCATGACATACACATGTTGAGGAAATTTGTCATAACTGAACCAGCTGTCCAGGATATTCTCAGATGCATTTTCCATAACGACCAGCACAATGGTCAAGCACCAAAGTAAACTCACTCAGAAATCGTTAAACAAAATCTAACTCCTACAATGGTGAAAGGATTACAAATATTCCCTGGACCTTAGAAAAACATGACACCTAAAACACTACCATGCCTACCACTTCACTCAATTACTGTGAATGGCTTAAATTGTCCTCTAAGGAGGCACAGGTTGGTTGACTGGATACAAAACTCAGGCCAGATATCTGTTGCATGCAAGAGTCTCATCTTACATCAAAGAATAAAACACAGGACAAATGGATGAACATCTATAAAAGAGGTAAGTGGAAATCAGAAGAAAACAGGGGTTGAAATCTTAGTTGCAGATGCAATTGGTTTTAAACCAACAAAGATAAGGAAAGATAAGGACGGACATATTTGTGAATGGAAGCACCAAACAGAAAAGATATCGATAATTAAAGTTTATGCACCCTGACAGAATGCTCCTCAATTTATAAAGCCAACCCTAATAGATATGAACAATTTGATATCTTCCTGCACTGTAATAGTTGGAGGGTTTTTTATTATTTCTTATAGAAAAACTGTGTAGATTGATGCAATCATGGGGTACAGTGTGCTGTCCTCACATACATTTTGAAATACTCTCATCAAACTGGTTAACATAACCTTCATGTCATTTTCTTAGTTATTGAATTAAGACATTCTTACTCTGCTTTTAAAAAGATTCACTTGTACCCTTGTAAGGTAAATCATAGAGGTGACTCCATCAATCTCCCTCCCTCCCCCCATCTACCTTCCTTACCTCCCCTCTCCCATCCCCTTCCCATATTCTAAGGCTATAATTAGGTTACGACATTCCTATAAAAGCTATGAATTAGTTTCAAAATAGGGATGTGTACATTGGATACTTTTTCTTCCATTCTTGAGATACTTTGCTAAGAAGAACATTTTCCAATTCCATCCATGTAAATATGAAGAAGGTAAAATCTCCATCTTTCTTTAGGGCTGCATAGTATTCCATGGTGTACATGTACCACAGTTTATTGATCCATTTGTGGGTCGATGGGCATTTGGGCTTCTTCCATGACCTAGAAATTATGAATTGGGCTGCAATAAACATTCTGATACAAATATCTTTGTTGTAATGTGATTTTTGGTCTTCTGGATATATACCTAATAAAGGAATTACAGGAACAAATGGTAGGTCTATTTTTAGTTCTCTCAGTGTTCTCCAGATGTCTTTCCAAAAGGAACTAATTAATTTGCATTTCCACCAGCAGTGTAGCAGTGTTCCCTTTTCTCCACATCCACACCAACATCTCTGGTTTTGGGATTTTGTG
>NW_003852581.1:290541-291953 GCF_000181295.1 Otolemur garnettii
GACATTTTAACAATGATGATTATTCCCAGCCATGAGCATGGTATGTTTTTCCATTTGTTAACATTGTCAGCTATTTCTTTTCTTAGAGTTTCATAGTTCTCTTTATAGAGATCTTTTGCATCCTTTGTTAGGTAAACTCTCAAATATTTCATCTTCTTTGGCACTACTGTGAATGGAATAGAGTCCTTGACTGTTTTTGTGGCTTGGCTGCTGTTGGTGTATATAAAGCCTACTGATTTGTGAGTGTTGATTTTGTAGCCTGAGACGCTGCTGTATTCCTTCATTATTTCTAAGAGCTTAATAGTAGAATCCCTGGTATCTTCCAGATATACAATCATATCATCTGTGAAGAGTAAAAGTTTAATCTCTTTTGACCCTATATGGATACCCTTGATCGTTTTCTCTTCCCTGATTGCAATGGCTAAAACTTTCCTTACAATGTTAAAGAGCAATGGAGACAATGGGTAACCTTGCCTGGTTCCTGATCTGAGTGGAAATGATTTCAACTTAACTCGATTCAATACAATATTGGCTATGGGTTTGCTGTAGATGACCTCTATCAGTTTAAGAAATGTCCCTTCTATACCAATTTTCTTAAGTGTTCTGATCATGAACAAATGCTGGATATTATCAAACACCTTTTCTGCATCAATTGAGAGAATCATATGGTCTTTGTTTTTTAATTTGTTTATGTGATTAATTACATGTATAGATTTGTCTATGTTGAACCATCCTTGAGATCCTGGGATAAAACCCACTTGGTTGTGGTGTATAATTTGTTTGATGTACTGCTGGATTCTGTTTGTTAGGATTTTATTGAATATTTTTGCATCAACATTCATTAGTGATATTGGTCTTTAATTTTCTTTTCTTGTTGGGTCTTTTCCTGGTTTGGGGATAAGGGTGATGCTAGCTTCATAGAATGTGTTAGGTAGTATTCCATCTTTTTCTATGCTTTGGAAAAGGTTGAATAATATAGGTATTAGTTACTCTTTAAAGGTTGGGTAGAATTCTGACATGAAGCCGTCTGGTCCTGGGCTTTTCTTTTTAGGGAGATGTTGTATAGTTGATGCTATTTCACAGCTTGATATAGGTCTGTTCCACATTTCCACTGCATTCTGGCTAAGTCTTGGGAGATGACGTGCTTCCAAGTATTGGTCAATTTCCTTCAGATTTTCATATTTCTGGTAATAAAGTTTCTTGTAATATTCATTAAGGATCTTTTGAATTTCTAAAGGGTCTCTTGTTATTTCATCTTTTCTGTTTCTGATTGACAAGATTAGAGACTTTATTCTTTTTTCTTGGTTAGGTTGGCCAAAGGTTTATCAATTTTATTGACCTTTTCTAAGAACCAACTTTTTAATTAGTTTATCTGTTCTATAGTCCTTTTGTTTTCTTTTCTTTTTTTTTTT
>NW_003852581.1:292447-300670 GCF_000181295.1 Otolemur garnettii
TCGATTTTGGAGTATGTTCCACGTACATATGATAAAAACGTGTATTCAATTTTGTTAGGATGAAATGTTCTGTAGATGTCTGATAAGTCCAGAAGTTGAATAGTTAAATTTAAGTCTAAGATGTCTTTGCTAAGCTTCTTATTGGAGGATCTATCCAACACTTCCGAAAGGGTGTTAAAATCTTTGACTATGATGGAGCTGGGGGAAATCAAGTTGGTCATGCCAGTTAGAGTCTCTTTTATAAATTGAGGTGCATTGTGGTTGGGTGCATAGATATTGACAATTGATACCTCATCGTATTGAGTAATGCCCTTAACAAATATAAAGTGGCCATCTTTATCCTTGGTTACTTTTGTTGGTTTAAAACCTATTGTATCTGCAAATAATATTGCAACACCTGCTTTTTTCTGCTTTCCATTAGCCTGGAATATAGATGACCATCTTCACCCAGAGTCTATATTTGTCTTTTAAGGTAAGATGAGATTCTTGTATTCAACAAATGTCTCATCTGAGTTTCTGTATCCAATCAGCCAATCTGTGCCTCTTTAGGGGACAATTTAAGCCAATCACATTGATTCAATTTATTGATAAGCCTGATAAAATTTTGAGTATCGAGTTGTTCGAAAGTCCAGTGGATGTTTTTAATTATTTCGTCACTGTAGAAGTTGGAGTTTGATCAATAGTTTCTGTATTAGTTTACTTTTGTGGTCTGAGAATACCCTGGAGAGCTGGTTTGTTTATGGAAAATTTATTCAATGTGTGGTTGTCATTAAAGTATTTAATTTCTCCATCCTGAATGAAACTCAGTTTAGCTGGATACAGGATCCTGGGCTAAAAGTTATTTTGTTTTAAGAGATTAAATGCCGATGACTACCCTCTTCTTGCCTGAAAGGTTTCGGCAGAGAGATCTGCAGTTATTGTAATATTCTTCCCCTTGTAGGTTATGGTTTTCTTACATCTTACTGCTTTCAAGATTTTTTCTTTCATATTAACTGTAGTGAAGTTAATTATGATGTGTCTGGGGGATGTCTTATTCGGGTTGAGTCATGCTGGGGTTCTGAAGCTGTCTGCAATCTGAATTTCAGGATCTCTTGACATATCTGGAAAGTTCTCTTTCATAATTTCTTAAAGAAGGGCCTCTATGGTTTGTGAACCAACTTCGCTCCTTTAGGGATTCCTATAAGTCGAATATTAGTTTTCTTTGAATTATTCCAGAGCTCTCTGAGAGAATGATCCATTTTTGCTTTCCATTTCTGACTCTCTTTGGCTATTTGGACATATTCAGAAGCTTTGCTTCTACATCTGAGATCCTTTCTTCTGCCTCTTGCACTCTGTTACCAAGCCATTCTACCATATTTTTTTCAGATCTTTGAGGGCTGCAATCTCTTGCCTTAATGTTTCAAAATCTTTGGTGTTTTTGTCTTTGAATTCATTGAATTCTTGAGTGAACTTTTGGAATGCTCTTTGAATTTCTAGTTCTATCTTTACCTCTATTCTATTAATCTCATTTGCAATCCAAATTCTGAATTCAATTTCTGACATCTGAGATATCTGTTTATATAGGGGATCTTCAGTTTGGTCTGCCACATCCTTTCTTGGGGGGTTTGACCTACTCTGGTTATTCATATTACCAGAGCTTTTCTGCTGATTCCACCCCATGATTATTTTACTCCATTTGGCTTTTCCCCTTGAAGTTTGTCAAGGACCCATATGATGTTACGGCCTGAGAGACTAGGGAACTGCTTGTTGTGGTGAGGCTAAGTGGCTCTGTATTATTTTCAGCTTGTCTCTGTCCTACCCTAGTGATTCAATTACTCTTGGTTGAAGTCTCTGCTGTGGATAAATACCAGCAATTAAGTCACCCTTCCCCCCACAAACAACAATTGGGCAAGGAAAATCAAACCTTCCCTCAACCATACATCCAGGGTGTCCCTTTGAATAGTCCCTGGGTGGTTTGCTTGGTTTAAGGGCTCCAAATCAGTTTTCCCATTCAGCACCAGTTTCAGGTGGAAGAGTTCAAATGTCTACAGCAGGTAAATAAGAGGGGTCTGCTTGCAGCTCGGATATAACTTGCTCCAGTGCTCTGTGAGGGCAAAGGGACCCACCCAGCAAATGGGTTAGTCTGGGAAGGTTAATATCTCCTTCTCCACCTTGCACCCAGTCACTCGTAATTGCCCAGGTCTGTGATCCTATTCACTCCAGTAGGCAACTGTTCCCAGGGTTTATGACTGCCAAAGTCCCCTGGAAATCTGAGTCTGGCAGGGGGGCCTTGTGTGTTTAAATTAGGCTCTTAAAGTTCTCTTAATTCCAGCCCCTTGCCTTCTGTCCCAGCTGAATTCCTCTGCAAGTCAGAGGTGGCTAGAGTTGATGAGGAACTCAGGTCTGGGCAGCGATTAGAGTTTACACTAAGGTTTCAATTCCAGCCTCTGCCCACCCACTGCCTTTGTTTCTGGACTATTCCCCTGAGGGCTGGTGCTAATGGTCTCTTTACTTATGAAAGTCCATTTGCATTTGGCCTGTGGCTGCTGTCCAGAACCTCTGGTTGCCCAGAGAGACAGGGCTTGCCTATCTGGAATGGCATCAGATTGCAGCTCAGAATTCCACTGTTGTTCTATGGCTTCCTCCAAGCCAACTTTCTTCTCCTCACTCCTGTGCCACAGTCAGCACAGAGCAGCACCAGCCCTTTCCCCCTCCACTTCTCTCAAGGAGATGCCCAAGAATCTGGACTCTGTAGGTAACAAACCTTTAGACCTGGGGGGGTGGCTAATCCTCAGAGTTCAATGTTGCAGATGGGGAATATATACAGTTTTATAAAATTTTACAGTTTTATGCCTTGCAGGAGGGTGCTGTGGCACACTGGCAGGGGTAGGAGGTCCAGTTTTTAGGGGGTCTCTCCTGTGGGATAGAGTGGGAGAATGTTTGAACTCTGCTTGCTTGTTTGCATGGAGTAAACTGCGAGCCCTTCTTGTGGGGGAGGGGACTTCTGTCCACTTGGTGGTGGATTTTGTACCTTTTGATTGTATTTTGGGGGTTGCCGCTCACCTCAGGAAGGTTAAAGTCCACTCTTCAATCTTCTTTCTTGGCTCTGCTCCAAACCATCAGCTCCCTTGCTAAACTTCTGTCCTTTAAGCCTCCGTCTGGATGGGAGCTTCTGTAAATAGCTGGCTGCAGTCTGCCATCTTGGCTCTGCCCCCAATAGTTGGAGGTTTTAATACCCCTTTGGAAGTTATGGATATCTCCTCCAAGAAGAAACTAAACAAATAAATAATGGACTTCAACTTGACCCTAGAATGAATGGACTTAACAGACATTTACAAAACATTTCATCCTAATAAAACTGAATATACATTCTTCTCATCAACCCATAGATCTTCCTACAAAATTGATAATATCTTAGGACACAAGTCTAACCTCAGCAAATTTAGAATAGGAATTATTCCTTGTACCTTCTCAAACCATCACAGAAAAAATTAGAACTCAACAGCAATAGGAATCTTCATAGTCAAACTAAGTCATGGAAACTAAATTGCCTTGGGCAAAGGATAACTGGATTAAAGATGAGATTAAGAAAGAAGTCATCAAATTTTTAGAACAAAATGACAATAAAAACACAAATTATCAAAACTTGTGGGATACTGCGAAGCCAATCCTAAAAGTGAAATTTATAGCATTGGAAGCCTTCATCTAGAAAACAGAAAACAAAGAAGTAGACAACTTAATGGTCATCTCAAACAACTAGAAAGGGAAGAATATTCTAACTCCAAACCCAGTAGAAGAAAAGAAATAACCAAAATTAGAGCAGAATTAAATGAAATTGAAAACAAAAGAATCATTCTTTAGATCAGTAAAATAGAAAGGTGTTTTTTAAAAAAAAGATTAATAAAATTGATAAACCTTTGACTAACCTAACCAGAAACAGACAGAAAGTAAAATTTCTAATATTGTCAATCAGAAACAATAAAGGAGAAATAACAATAGACACTTCAGAAACTAAAAAAAAAATCCTCAATGATTACTACCAAAAACTCTATTCTGAGAAATATGAAAATCTGGAATAAATGGACCAATACCTGAAAGCACACCACTTTCCTAGACTCAGACAGAAAGAATTAGAAATTTCGAATAGACTTATATCAAGCACTAAAATAGCATCAGCTATATGAAATCCCCCCAAAAAGAAAAATCCAGGACCAGATGCCTTCACATCAGAATTCTACCAAACCTTTAAAGAGGAACTGGTATCTATATTACATAACCTTTTCCAAAACATAGAAAAAGAAGGAATACTTCCCAACAAATTCTATGAAGCAAATATCATCATGATCCCCAAACCAGAAAAAAATCTAACAAAGAAAGAAAACTATAGACCAATATCATTTATAAATATTTATGGAAAAATATTCAATAACATCCTGGAAAATGGAATTCAACAACACATGAAAAAAATTACACACCATACTCAGGCTGGTTTTATCCCAGGGGTACACGTTTGGGTCAACATACATAAATCTATAAATATAATACATTACATAAATAAAATAAAAAACAAAGATCATACGATTCTCTCAATTGATGCATATAAAGCTTTTGATAATATGCAGGATCTTTTCATGATCAGCACACTTAAGAAATAGGATTAGATAGGTCATTTCTTAAAATGATAGAGGACATCTACAGCAAACCCACAGCCAATACCATTTTGAATGGAGTATAATTGGAAACATGTCCAGTCACATCTGGAACTATGCAAGGATGCCCTTTGTCTCCACTACTATTCAACATAGTAATGAAAGTCTTAGCCATTGCAATCAGGCGAGAGAAGATGTTCGAAGATATCCATATCAGGTCAGAGGAGATCAAACTCTCAGTCTTCATGGATGACGTGACTTTGTACCTAGAAAACCCTAGGGACTCAACTACATAACTCTTAGAAGTGATCAAAGAATATAGCAACATCTTAGGGTACAAAATCAATACATACGAATCAAGCACTTTTATAAGTACCAACAATAGTCAAGCTGCAAATATAGTGAAGGACTCTATTTCTTTTACAGTACCACCAAAAAATATGAAATAATTGGGAATTTACCTAACAAAAGACACAAAGATCTTTGTAAAGAGAATTATGAAACTCTGAGAAAAGAAGTAGCAAAAGATGTCAACAAATGGAAAAAAATACCATGCTTATGGCTGGGAAGAATCAACATTGATAAAATGTCCACACTACCCAGAGCAATCTACAGATTTAATGCAATCCCTATTAAAGCATCATTTTCATACATTAAAGATATTGAAAAAATAGGACTTCATTTTATATGGAATCATAAAAAACCTTGACTATCCAATACACTGCTCAGAAATTAAAACAAACCAGGAGGTATCACATTAACAGACTTCATGCTATCGTGTTACCAGACTTCAGGCTATACTATAAATCTGTAGTGATCAAAACAGGTTGTGTACTGGCACAAAAATAGAGAGGTAGATGTATGGCACAGAATAGAGAACCAAGAGGTAAACCCAATCACTTATCATCATTAGATCTTTGGTAAGCCTATCAAAAGCATTCATTGGGGGAAATATTCCCTATTTAATAAATGGTGCTGGGTGAACTGGTCTGTGACCTGGAGAAGACTGAAAATAGACCCTCATCTTTCTTAATGAAAATTGACTCTCAGTGGATAAAACATTTCAACTTAATACACAAAACTATAAAAATACTAGAAGAGAGTGCAGGGAAAACGCCTGAAGAAGTTGGCCTAGGAAAATTTTTTATGAGGAAGACACCCCTGGCAATTGAAACAACATCAAAAATGTATTACTGGGATCTAATCAAACTAAAAACTTCTGCATGACCAAGAGCACACTGAGTAAAGGAAGCAGACAGTCTTCATAATGGGAGAAGATATTTGCAGGTTATGTTTGTGACAGAGGTCTAATTACTAGAATGTATACAGAACTCAATCTAATCAGTAAGAAAAAAAACAACAAGTTATCCCATTTCATTGTGGGTAAGAGAATGGAACAGAAGCTCCTCTGGAAAAGACAGGTGCATGGCCTACAACCCCATGAAGAAAAATGTCTATCATATTTAATCATCAGAAAAATTCATATACAAACCACTTCGAGATATCACATAACTCCAGTAAGATTAGCCCACATCACAATATTCCAAAACTACAGATGTTGGTGTGAATGTGGAGAGAAGGGAACATTTCTACATTGCTGATGGGAATGCAAGCCAATATGGCCTTTTTGGAAAGAAGTTTGGAGAATACTCAAGAAATTAAAAGTAGACCCATAGTTCAATCTTGCAATTCCTATACTAGGTATATACCCAGATGATGAAAAATCATTTTACAACAAAGATATTTGCACCAGAATGTTTATTGCAGTCCAATACATAATTGCCAAGTCACGGAAGCAACTTAAGTGTCCATCGACCCAAGAATGGATTAACAATTTGTGATATACACAAATTGTGTATCCCGTGGAATACTATATAGTAATGAAAAGATGGAGACTTTACATCTTTTATGTTTACCTGAATGGAGCTGGAACATATTGTTTTTAGTAAAGTATCTGCACAGTTGAGGAAAAAGTATTCAATATACTCAATAGTATTATGAAAACAATATAACATCAACTACACATTCATATGAATGGTGAAACAAAAGTATAGTCCAGTAAAAGGAAGGAAGAGGGGGAGGAGAGGGGAGAGGGAAGGCCAGGAATAGGGATGGCATTTGGTGGGACTTCACCTAATTGCATAATGCAATGGTACATTTCAAAACTATTAAGAATTGAGTATTAATGTCTTACCACAAGAAATAAGTGAGGTGATGCTTATGTCAGCAAGTATGATGTAAGCTTTCCACCTTGTATATTAAATCAGCACATTGTACCCCATGAATGCATTAATCTACACAGTTGTTATTTAACAAAAAAAAAGAGACATCTTAGAATCTCTGTCACATTTTTCACTTTTCTAATAAGCTTGTTCTCATGAGGACACAGGATAATTTATCATTTCTATTTGTCTTCAAACAATACCTTTCTTATCAGGAATTATTATACTAAACATTCTGTTAATTAGCACTATTGTATTAAATATTCACAAACATAAAACAATACAGAAGTTAAGGATTTAGGCTGCTTTATGAACAAGTGTTATATTTGAAAATACTTAAATATTTAATATCAACACCTGTCTCATTTTCAAATAAAACTCACATTGTGCTTAAAATATCCAGGTGCTATAATTGAGATCAAAGAGGACATCCATCCTTTTGTTTAAATCATGTGGATAATTCCTCCAATTCCCCCCTACACTTTGCATGCAGAAACTAATTGAGTGAAATTTATACTGAATATTTCATAGAAAAAATCATTTAAAAAAAGAGTATTGAGTATATTTAAGCCTCCCAAAGTAGTTAATTACCTTAAATTACAAGTTATTTGTTTATACAAATTACAATATTGGTTCATTGCCATATAGCCATGATGAAATTAGAAGAAATAAAAATAACTACTACACTTCTTCACCATATATAAGTGAGTTAGTAACACACTAAAAATTCTTACTTTTCTTCAATTTCTCATTTTTTCTCTTGAAGTAAGTTTGTTTTGTGAAAATTTACATCAGTGCAAAATAAAATATGATTTGAGAGCAGCTTTAGAAGTTTCCTTTCTTTCAGCCTATTGTCATAAACATCTGCTTTGGACATGAAGAAAAATTTTAGAGGTAGAAAACTAAGTAAGAACTATAGCAATCTGAGGTACCAGAAATGGCATGATTAACTAGTAATATCCTCAAATATATCATTTTGTTTTACCTAGGAATTCAGAAAAACAAATGAGAAGTTTGCAGGAGCTTAACCCACTCAGGAAAAAAAAGGTTGTTGTTCAATATTTACAAATCCAACAGAGGTCTGATAAATCTTAAAGTCTATGAAACCGATTGCTCAAAAACAACCCTGAGGACAAATTCTATGAAAATTATAATGAGAAACAAAGTGAATGTTTAGGAATTCAATTTTTCCCTTTCAACTGGTGAACTAACCTTATTTAACACAGTTCTACTACTTAAAAAGCTTTCTAAAAATCTGTTAATAGAACCACTTTGCCATACATGGATCTTGTACTAAAGTAATTTCATAAGGGTAGCTCTTTGTATACTTCAGGGAAATCTCAAAGGGGAATTTTTTTTTTAAATAAATGTAC
>NW_003852581.1:301374-317346 GCF_000181295.1 Otolemur garnettii
TATGAGTAGAATATGAATGTTTTGACATAATAACTAAGAAAGTTACATGAAGGCTATGTTAACCAGTTTGATGGAAGTGTCTTGGATTGTGTGTGAAAACACCACACTGTACCCCCAAAGTGCATTAATGTACACAGTTACCATTCAATAAAAATAAATAAATAAATAAATTTCTGACTTGCTCCACTATAATTAAAGCTTCTCTCATCTGCTCTGACTTGGGTGAGAATGTTGAACAAGTGTCTAATCCATCTTTTCTACCCCTCATGTGATATCTTTCCAACTATTTGAATGCTTGTAGGTAAGCTTACCCTTCAGTTCTCTCAGACTTCTTTTACAAGAGCAATTTTCTAAGACTTTCCAAGGAATCACTTTGGCTAACTTGCCCTGGCCCTTATCTAACTAGTCCACATCTTATGAATGTGAAACTGAATACATCATTTCATATGGAAAACATAATGTAAACCACACCAATGCAGAATATACCAAAATGATTAGATTTCATCTTTTTCATGCTATTAATATATTTATATATATGATAATGTTCACAACTTATGACCATAGGACATTCTATCATTGGTATTTTTGGCATAATAACTCCTGGAAGTGCAACACATCTTTGCTATATTTATACATCACAAATCCAGGACCATTTTGTCCTAGTTTCTATACTCTGGTATTCCTCCCAAAGTGAGCTTCCCTTTAATAGATTTTGTCTTCTTTATTTTAACCCACTTCAGCTTGTTAAAGTTGTTTGGAATCTAAATCGTATTTCACCTCCATGAACTTTCATACTGACAAAGGTAGAATTCATTGAAATTATATAAGTTTCTCAAAGAATATTTTAAATTTGATACACCTATTCTGTGGGTGTGTACACAGTTATAACACTAAGACATCCAGAATTTCCCAATCCTCTTCCACTTAATTACAACCTAATAAAAACCTGAAGGCTTATTTCTAGATGGTCTTACCTAATTTTCAGATTTCCTGATGTTTGAAGAATGGGAGGCAACAACACAGGTTTAAATTGAAGTTAGCCTTAAAGTCAGATGTTCGATTATGTGTCCTTTTAGTACTCATTGAGCCTCACAGTGGGTACTGCCTGTACTGTGTGCCCCCCTGGAGTACAGCCTGAGGGGGGGAAATAACATATGACTTGGGTAGGATGGTAGTGGAACTGGGAAACAAGGCAACTTCAGTACAGGAGGAAAGAGATGGAATGGGATTAAAGAAGTAGTTCCCAGAATAGGAAATTTCACCTTCCCCTTTGCTCTCTGAGTATGCCTAGAGCTTTATTCTGGCTAAAATATACTAAAAAGCAACAAAGCAGAAATCGCAGAAACTCTTTAGGTCAATTCTTCCTTTTGGATAACAAGAAGAGAACACAGATAAAGGGTGAGTGAGACTCTGCCTATTACAAGCCATAATCTTTACATACCCCTCAGGCCCAGAAGGGAAGGGTAAATAGGCTGGGTGGGGAAAATAAGAAGAGTTACTCCCTATTTCTCTATTTCAGTGGTCCTCAACCTTCCTAATGCCACAATGTATTTTCATTGTTACAAATGGGTTGCAACCCACAGATTGAGAACTGTTTTCTTCTGGGATATTCACTTACTCATTCTTACTTAAATTCCTATCATTACCATCTCAGCACTGTCTCTATACCTCGATAGTACTTGGCATAAATATACCCTTCCACCTAAACCCAGACCATCTAGGCCACCAGGCAATTGACCACATCCCCTTTATCAATAATTAGACTTTCCCTAATTATACAGCATTTAGATGCTGCGAATATCAACATGAGTAATTAACTTGGACCATGAACCCAATTGATGGCACCTAGTACAGCACAACATTCAGTACATATTAAGTCATAATAAACCAGGATATTATTATATCAATGTAAGTTTGTGGTAAAACTTTAAAAAATACATTGTACTAAAGTATATACGTTTCTGAGAGAATGAAGTGTTTACCAATTGAAGATAAAGGACATTTTAATGTCCGTGTGTAGATGTAAGTAAATCCATGTGACTTTTAGAACTTAAATTTATGTGGGACAGAGGACAGCTAGAGCCAGATATTGAATTTTTATTTTTTGTAGATTTTTTTTATTATTTAATTTTTAATTAAATCAGAATTGTATACATCTGTAGGGTACCATATGATGATTTGATATGCAATGGGAAGTGCTTAAATCAAACTGATTAATATAATCATCACCTCACTTACTTATTTTTTGTGGTAAGACATTTATAATTTACTCTTAGTTATTTTGAAAAACACCCCTGCATTGTGTACTTTAGGTCAGATCCTATTAAATGCCTTCCCTCCTCTCACAAATCACCCTCCCCTTTTGCTTCCCCTTTCATGCCTCTCCATTCTCCTTGGTTAGTATATTTGTGTTTTATCATTCTTATGAGAGTGTAAGTGTTTATATTTTGGTTTCATAATAGTACTGCATACATTGGATACTTTTCTTCCCATTCTTGAGATATTTTACTAAGAATATATTCCAACTCTATGCAGGTAAACATTAAGGATGTAAAGTCACTATCTTTTTATGGCTGAATAATATTCCATGGTATACATACATATACCATAATTTATTAATTCATTCCTGGGTTGATGGGCATTTGGGCTGTTTCCACAACTTGGAAATTATGAATTAGACTACAGTAAACATCCTAGTACAAATGTCTTTTTTGTAAAGTGATTTTTGCTCTTCTGAGTAGATACCTAGTAATGGAATTGTGGGATCAAATGAAAGGTCAACTTTTAATTCCTTGAGAATTCTCCATAATTCTTTCCAAAAAAGCTGTATTAGTTTACAATCCCACCAGCAGTGTAAAAGTTCTCCCTTTTCTCCACATCCATACCAACATCTGCAGTTTTGGGACTGTGATGTGGGCTAATATTACTGGAGTTAGATGATTTCTCAAAGTGGTTTTGATTTGCATTTCTCTGATGGTTAAAGAAAATGAGCATTTTTTAATATGTTTTTTGGCCATTTGCCTGTCACCTTTAGAGAAGTTTCTGTTCAAGTCTCTTGCCCACACATAAATTGGGTTGTTTGTTCTTTTCTTATTGATTAATTTGAGTCAAGCCAAAAATATAATCAAAGACTCTATTCCTTTTACAAAAACGTCAAAGAAGATGAAATGCCTGGAAATTTGTCTAATAACGGATGTGAAAATCCTGAGAAAAGAAATAGCAGAATATGTTAACAATTGGGAAAAAATATCATGCTGGTGGTTGAGAAGAATTAACATTGTTGTAATGTTCATAAAGTAATCTACAGATTTAATGCAATCCCTGTCAAAGCACCAATGTCATACTTCAAGGAACTTGAAAAAATAGTATTTAATTTTATATGGAATCAGAAAAAAATCTGAATAGCCCATACAATATTTAGAAATAAAAACAAATCTTGGGGCACCACACTACCAGACTTCAGGTTATAGTGCAAATCTATGGTGATCAAAACAGCATAGTACTGGCACAAAAATAGAGATCTAGATATCTGGAATATAATAGAGAATCTAGAGATGAAACCAGGCCGATCTTTGACAAACCTTATGAAAACATGAATTGGGAAAAAGAATCCGTATTTAACAAATGGTGCTGGGAGGACTGGCTAGTTACCTGTGCAAGATGATAACTGTCCTCACACCTCTCACCACTAACAAAAATTGATTCTCACTGGATAAAAGATTTAAATTGAAGACATGAAACTATAAAAATACTAGAAGATAGTGCAGGTAAAATGGTTGAAAATATTGGCCTGGGTAAATATTTTATGAGGAAATCACCCCTGGCCATTGAAGCAACACTAAAAATAAATAACTGGGATTTAATCGTCCTTTTGCACAGCTAAAGTCACTAC
This sequence comes from Otolemur garnettii, assembly GCF_000181295.1. Classification (NCBI taxonomy): domain Eukaryota; kingdom Metazoa; phylum Chordata; class Mammalia; order Primates; family Galagidae; genus Otolemur; species Otolemur garnettii. The sequence goes on from NW_003852581.1 coordinate 305,267, forward strand.
AACTAAAGCAAACAGACACCTTTGAAATGGGAGATTTTTTCATGTTATGATTTTGACAAATGTCTGATAACTAGAATCTATAGATAATTCAAATAGAATTTTTATTATATTCATTTAAAATTTATGCTTCATCTAATTCTAAAAAAGATCCAAGGTAGCTGACATAAAATTGGAGATGTTCTATATCGTTGATCATTTAGTAAATCATTACATTCAAATATATATATTTTTTGAGACAGAGCCTCAAGCTGTTCCCCTGGGTAGAGTGCTGTGGTATCACAGCTCACAGCAATCTCCAACTCCTGGGCTCAAGCGAGTCTCCTGACTCAGCCTTCCAAGTAGCTGGGACTACAGGTGTCCACCACAACGCCCAGCTATTTTTTGTTTGCAGCTGTCATTGTTGTTTGGCGGGTCCGGGTCCGGGTTGGATTCAAATCCACCACCTTAGGTGTATGTGGCTGGTGCCTTAGCCACTTGAGCCACAGGTGCTGAGCCACATTCAAATATTTTAAAGAAGAATGGTTCAATAATACTTGTACCATTCTTATTTTCATTTAAATGCATCCAAATAACTAGGCTGAAAAACAGTTTTTATCTTTTTTAGGGAACATTTGATGACAATGGGCATTGCACAGAATATTGCTAAAAATGCAGTTCTAATTCTAATGTGTAGCTAGGTGGCAGAACATTTTTCTTCCTCAAACTAATGTGTTCCTATCCCCTGTCTTTTCATCTCTCCCCAACAATGTAATATAATGTAACATAATAGAAAAATACTGTGTTCTCCCCCTTAGAGATAAATATCATTACTACTATATGATAGTATACCATTGTCTTTTTTCTACATTTTCCAAATCTAGCCTCTGGAAACTTTTCTTTGCATTAACTCTTAGAATTAATTACCAAGTTATCAAATTAATGATTGCCTGTGACCCTGGACTGAGTTAAGAGTTGACAATTAGTGTTGTGGCTGATATGAATAAAAACAATGAAAATAGTATCCACTTTTATAGACAAGAGTGAGTAGGTTTGAATAAGAGCAAAATGCAAGAAAAAATGGGAGAAAAAAATCTAGGCTAGGCAATATACTAGACGCTTTACATGTTACCTCATTAAATCTTCAAAATTCTCCAAAGAAGATATCATTGTCCCAATTTTTCAGATAAAAAACTGAACAACTAAACATCAAAGAGGTTAAGTGCCCACAGCTGATCAGTGGTATAGCTCAAACTGGATTTGAAATTTGTCTGAGTCCAAAATCAGTGTCTTTCTCACACTCACCACTATAATAAAAGGTGAACATTGTGTCAATTATTCCAAGGTCACCATAACATAGGGGTCTAAGTAAAACCCTTTTAACTTCTTAGATCAACTCCAGGAGGCAATAAAACAGGTCCTTCTCTTGAACTTAACTGCTATGATGGACAAATAGATAAATTCTTAACCCAAGCATCACTAAATGTTAGAACAAAGCTCCAGAAGATTGTCCAGGACCCTACCACCCCTCTAGAGGATATGGTAACTGCCATTAATTTTGTTTTCTATGATAGAACTTTTAAGTCTCAGGTACTAGAGAAGGAGCAGAAGGAAGAGATTAAGCATGCCAGTTAATGACAGCATTAGTCCCCCTTTCAGATCAAGAAATAATGTCTCCATCAAAGGAAGTGATTCCTGGTCTTACATTTCCAAATGGGAAGAGCATTGTCCCCAAAGGCAGACTTCCCAAATACCCTTGTCATTGATGCCATCAAACAGGTTATTAGACTTCACTCTGTCCTATGGGATCATCCCAGGAAGGAGGTTGGTCCCCAGAGTAGTTCATTGTACAACAATGAAGGATTCTTCTCCCATCAGTCTCCTAAGAAATGGGTATTACTTGATTAGAGCCAAGGGCAACTCTCTCAGTGGCAGGTAGTTCAGGAAATTGTCTTCTTAATACTTGGACTGACTGTTCTTTCCTCCTTACCTACCAAAAAAATTGAAATTTCAATCCTATATGGTCACTGGAGTCTCCAGGGTTCTCCCCAAATAATTATTTACTCTTCCTTTGCTTTGTTTGTGAGAGGACATAACCATTGGATATTCATTTCGGGTAATTCTTAATGGCCTGCCTGTGGGAGGTCAATAGCAGCTATACCTTTATTCTTTCCAGAGTCCACTAAATTCACAATGCAAGCTTCCCTTACTATTAGAATCTCCCACCAGATCCCCAGGGTCCTCCAAGAAGGGGCAACAAAATGGATTTCAGATAGCTATCTATTTCTAGACTATGTTTATATAAACCCATGATTTAAAAATTGAGAACTAATTTGACTTAACCCTGCCACTCTTATTCCAGAAGAGAAAATGAAGGAGCCAAATAGGCTAATTTATAATTGTGAAGAGATTATAATCCACTACCTTTCATTGGAAGTCTATCCTTGATTCCCATCCCTTAACCCCATCCATGGTTTGCTGATGGCAGTAGTTTGTTAAGGATAGAGAACAGCATACAGGTTATACAATAATAACCAAGGGGCTAGAAGGAGTGGAGACCCAGGCTTTACCAGCAAATACATCTGCCCAATTAGTTAAACTCCACTATTGGCTAAAAAAGTCAAAAACATAGTGAAAGCCACCTGTAATGCTAACCACTTAGCTACTTAGCTATCTCCTGGAGCAACATTTGTTTGTCTTTCCCTAGGCTCCACTATTAAACAGGTCACCTCACTTTGTACCATCTACAAAACCAATAATCCTCAACAGGTTTAAGGGCAAAACTTGCCTTTCCAGTAGAATGAAAGGGACCTATCCTGGTGAGTACTGACAGGTAGATTTCTTCCAAATGCCTTTCTTTAGAGCATTCAAATATATAATAGTGTTCAATGACACTTTTACTTATTTGGTTAAAGATTTCCCTTGCAAGACTGGAAAGGCCATTGAAGTTTTCCAAAAACTTCTAGAGGATATCATATTCCTATGTTTCTTTGTAGAATCTCCAGTACTGGTTCAAATGGCTCCTTAAGATACATAGTTTTCAATTTGATCACCTTTTAATTAATCCCTTACTCAGAGCCAGTTTAGTAGCCCTGGGAGCTGAATGGAATAGCACAAAATTCCGGGGATGAGGACACTGTGTGAATCAGTTCTTGTCCTGCTAGCCCAAACTGAGTTCACTGCCCAACTGCCAAATCTCATGTTTTTGCTCAACTGCTTGGTCTATCACACAAGATCAGTGCATATTGACCATTTTTTCTTCACCAAGTCTCTCCCATTAAAATCTTAGTTTCAAGGATATGGCATTTTTAAATTTTTTTATCAAATCATAAACACATAGATCATGTATACATTAATGCATTTATGGGGTACAATGTGCTGATTTCATATAGAATTAGGAGTGTTTAAACCACACTGGAAGGATATGCATTTTAATTTAACATTTTCCCTTCCAGGACATGATGTTCATCTTTGTCCTTTTGATAAGACTTTATGATATAGGTATTGGAGAAGGTACATCTCATGCAATGAAGATTACTGATTCTTGACATATTTCATGAACTTAGAAATTACATAATTCAGGCTCAGTATCCATAGCACAGTGGTTAGGGTGACGACCACACACACTGGGGCTGGTGGTTTCTAACCTGGCCCAGGCCTGCTAACCGACAATGACAACTACAACAAAAAGATAGCAAGGGGGTTTCTCTTTTATTCCCTAATTGCAATGGCTAAGACTTCCATTACAATGTTGAAAAGCAGTGGAGACTAGAAGAAAGTGTAGGGAAAAATCTTGAAGAAATCAGCCTGGGAGAATATTTTATGAGGAGGACCCCTCAGGCAATTGAAGCAACACCAAAATACACTACTGGGACCTGATCAAACTAAAAATCTTCTGCACAGCCAAGAACACAGTAAGTAAAGCAAGCAGACAGCCCTCAGAATGAGAGATGACATTTACAGGTTGTTTCTGACAAAGGTTTGATAACCAGAATCCACAGAGAACTCAAATGTATTAGCAAGAAAAGAGCAAGTAATCCCATCTCAGAGTGGGCAAGGGACTTGAAGGGAAATTTCTCTGAAGAAGACAGGTTCACAGCCTACAGAGACACATGAAAAAAATGTTCATCATCCTTAATCATCAGAGAAATGGAAATCAAAACTACTTTGAGATATCATCTATCTCCAGTAATATTAGCCCACATCATGAAATCCCAAAACCAGAGATGTTGGCATTGATGTGGAGAAAAAGGAACACTTCTAAATGGCTGGTGGGAATGCAAACTAATATGTTCCTTTTGGAAAGATGTTTGGAGAACACTTAGAGATCTAAAAATAGAGCTGCCATTCAATCCTATAATTCCTTTACTAGGTATATATCCAGAAAACCAAAAATCACATTAAAACAAAGATATATGTACCAGAATGTTTATTGCAGCACAATTCATAACTGCTAGGTCATGGAAGAAGCCCAAGTGCCCATCAACCCATGAATGGATCAATAAATTGTGGTATATGCACACTATGGAATATTATGCAGCCTTAGAGAAAGATGGGGGACTTTACCTCTTACATGTTTACATGGATGGAGCTGTAACATACTCTTCTTAGCAAAGTATCTCAAGAATGGAAGAAAAAGTATCCAATGTACTCAGCCTTACTATGAAAGCAATTTATAGCTTTCTTTTTATAGCTCAAGAAGAAAGGGAAAGGGGAAAGGTAGGGGAGGATGGGTGGAGGGAGAGTAATTGTGGGACCACACCTACGGTGCATCTTACAAGGGTGCATGTGAAATTTAGTAGGTGTAGAATATAAATGTCTTAACACAACAACTAAGAAAATGCCATGAAGGTTATGTTAACCAGTTTTATGAAATCATTTCAAATTGTATATAAAACCAGCATATTGTACCTCATGATTGCATTAATGTACACAGCTATGATTTAATTTAAAAAAAATAACAAGGCATTGTGGTGAGTGCCTGTAGTCCCAGCTACTTGGGAGGCTTAGGTAAGAGAATTGCTTAGGTCTAAAAGATTGAGGTTGCTGTGAGCTATGATGGCACAACACTCTACTGAGGATGACATAATAAGACTCTGCCTCAAAAAAAGAAAAAGAAAGAAAAGAAAAGAAATTACATAATTCTACTGCCTACCCACTTGTTCTAATTATAATTTCCTTGGAAATACACTACAATACATTCCTGTCTCAACTTTTCTATTTGGCCTAGACATCATTTTCTATAATTTCAATTATTCTTTTACTAATGTCATCACCTTTAATTTTCATTGCCCTTGTAGAACATTCACATGATAACATTCAAACTATTAGCTTCTCACCTCTTCTTCATGTGAGGGAACCACTTCTCACTCTTTGGAAGTTCTTTCCAAAAAAGCTCAGAAGCACTAAACCTTCCCTTGGTTCTTAAATAAAATTTCTCTTAAAATATTCCAAACCATGTATCAATCCAAATGTCCACCTACTTACGTCTACTATGTGGATCTCCTAAATGTTGGAAAAAATTACAAAGTGGTGTAATGCAAAATTTTGGAGTCTAATATCAATTTCCTTCCAAGGCCACATCATAATCTTCCTATCTTCCTTTCTTTATAGTAGCTGTTTCAAACATTCTCTATTGCTCTACCATTACTAGCCCCCTGCCCCATCATATCTTCAGAGAATCTCACCTCCCAATAGGTGGAGAAACTTAAAACTATTCTAAGATAATTCCTCAAATTTTCTGCCATGCTACCTATAAACATACCCTTAACTTCTCTGTAACTTAACCTATAACTTCTCTGTAAAAACCTTCTTGGAACTCAGTCTCTCTTCCTCTTGTCCTGTCTCAATGAAATATCTGACCTATCTCTGGTATATGGGTAATACTTCTCCATAGGATATTGATTCTTTTGTTTTCTGATGTCTCATAGGTTGCCACTACTCCATCAAGTTTCCAACATTCCAAGCACACTCATGCTTGTTTGCTTGCTGTCTCTCTCTCACTTTTCATTCACCCCCTGTCTTTAAACTTTCCCTCTTTTCTAGTTTTTCCCAATAGTATTGAAATATACTTAAATCTCTATCTGAAATATTATGGTTCCCCTTGAGCTGATCGCTCCCTCTATTTACTGCAGTATTCTTTGGGCTTATATAACAGTCAACCTCCTTAAGAATTGCCTACAGACATTTTTCAATATCTACTCATCAAATTCACTGTTCAGTTTACTATAATTTGGTTTTTACCCCACCAAACCAGTGAAGTTGCCAAAGTCAATAATGACCAACTTATTTCTATATCCTGTGGTCACATACTTCCTCCTCTCTCTTACTGAAATACCTCTTCTTCTTTTGGTTGCTAAAACACTATATTGCTTTTCCTCCAATCTATATGGCTACTACTTCTCTTTTCTGGGGAGGTCTCTACTTCCTTCAAACGTTCTTTAAGTGTTGGTGTTTATTACTGTTCTTTCCTCATCCTTTGATTTTTCTCATTTCTCTTCCCCATGTGTTCTTATTTCTATTTACTAATAAATTGCAAATTTCTTCTCCAATCCAGATATCCTTTCTTAACTATTAGATATCCTCAACTTTAAGTTCCCTCTCACTATTACATTCAACATATCCAAAACTGAATATATCAATCTCCATATCCAACCTCAAACTGCTAGAACTGCTCCTTCCACTTTGTTTCTATTCTCAGTAAATGGCATCATCATCTACCTTGTTGTCTTAACCCAGAAACCTAGATGTCAACCATACCTCATGTATTTTTCTTCACCAATATTCTCTCATCAATGCCTAGACATGACCAGCCCTTTCACAATGATGTGCTTTTGAAAACAGTATTTCCTGCACCTAGAATGTCTTTTCTTCTTCCTACTCATCTCACCCAGGCTTTTTCTTGCCTACATGTTATTAAATACCCCTATAGGTCTTCACTCTTCTGAGCTTCCATAACAGCCTATTCATAAATTTGCTGTGATAATTAATCCATTGTTTTATTCACTTATTTATGTTCACCATGACTGTAAATACTGTGAAGATATTGGCTTGCACTTTAGTCATATCCATACTCATGTACAACATTGACATTTGAAAAGATTTTGACATTTGAATAATTTTTTTTGCAGTTTTTGTCCAGGACTGGGTTTGAACCCACCACCTGCAGCATATGGGGCCAGCGCCCTGCTCCTTTGAGCTATAGGCACCGCCTGATTTTTAAAATTACATATTTTTCTCCCTCTGTAAATTCATTTGTGATGATCCAAGACAAATGATCAATATCTCCCTTTTCTCTACATAAACTCCCTTCATTTTCTTGCAGACAATTAATTACACTATCCTTTATTCTTCTTTTCTCCAGACAGAATAGCCTTGTGTTAGGACATGGTCTCTATCTTGTTGATTATTTGATTCCATTTTCAGAAAAGTCTCTCCAGTTTTTCCAGGTCTTAACCAAATAGAATAATTTCAAAAAACAAGTAATCTAAAGAGCCATTTGATAATAATAAAGGAGATATCCAGTTTAGAAGATTACAACCTCATTTTAACAAAGCTTCAGAAATGCTTTTGTCTTTTACAGTCCTCTATTCAAACCCACACAGAAGTAATATTTTTTCCTTGTTAATTCATATCTGAAAATGAGGGTTTTCAAGGGTTAAATTCACTGATGAATTACTCACAGTACACAATTTTCAACACCTTATTAATGTCACTATTTTTTTTCACAGATGGAGTCCATGCAAAGGCAACATTTTAAAGATTAATAATAAGGAATTTCTGCAAGCTGATGGATTTGCTACTAACTCACTCTACTTGGTTGAGGCTGATATTATTTATTTCATTTCCATAACTATATACACCACAGAGACAAAAGTTTTTCATCACTCCACAGTAGGTTTTCACTAAGAAGTTTATTAACTAACTCCAAACAATTGGCAAAATTATTTCCAATTAATTGATATTATAATCCACTCTTTCATGAGACTTTTCTTTTTAGCTTTAATATTCAATGCCCAAAGGGTATGATAATATACTGGCCTCCTATCAGCCAGTCTGATTTGTATCTTTCTTCCCTATCTGTGACCCTAAAAAGGACAAGAAAGGCAGAGGACATGGCCTATAGCTTTTAAATATTGTCTTTCACTACTGTGGCCATTCCCTGTTCAACAAAGCCTAAAGAAAATAGATACCAAACACAAGAACACAGTATATAAGACTAGGCTAGTGTGTTTAACTAAGATCTAAATGAGGAAGATAGGCATTTTGGCCTTATATTTGTGTCTTCTTTCTCTCCTTCTTTTCTGTCCACTGTCGTTATGATGCTCAGGGCCCGAATGCCTTTGTATCATCTTCCCAACTTCCCAGGTTTCCCACCTAAACCCATTTTTCTGGAATAATCATCTATACTCGGGACCTTTATACTCCTATTTGTGATTAGAAATGCTTAACTATAGTGTTCTTTCCTCTCAAGGCCTTGAAGGGAGATTGGAACTAATCTGGTAAAATAACTCATACTAAGTGTTAAGTAATTGCCCCAGAAAAGCCCCTCCCTCTGAAAGTCCCTTTCCCAGAAAGCCCATCTCTCAGTCACAAAACTTACCTCATTACCCGCTAAAAGTTAGGAGGGAGGGGGATTGGAGGGATCACTTCTGTGGTTTATCTTACAAGGGTACAAGTGAATCTTTCTAAGAGTAGAATATGAAAATTTTAACACAATAACTAAGAAAATGACATGAAGGCTATGTTAACCAGTATGATGGAAGTGTTTTCGATTGTGTGTGAAAACACCACACTGTACCCTAGAAGTGCATCAATGTACATAGTTACCATTCAAAAAAAAAAAAAAAAAAAAAAAAACTTGTGACCTGCCCCAAATAGCTCTTCATTGGCTATTCTACGATTCCATCATCATTCTAAGGCCTTCCCTTAACCGAGCCTATATAAGGACACACTTTCTTTTATTCTCTCCTTTTTTTTTTTTCCCCTTGGTGCTGCTCTGCTATCTCCCTCCTGCACCAATAAAAACCTTTCGTACAAGCCTTGGTGGTCTGTGAAATCTCTGCTGGTGGAGTGCCTCCCTTTCACTAAGATATTAATTTATGATAAAGGCCTAATGTATTCTGTTCTGAGGTAGCAAATAAGACTATTGGGAGGATAAAAGCTTTCTATATCTTAACTCCAAATTGTCATACTTTCAGGCACTATGGAAGAATTTTAACAGATACATTTAAGGTTTTCTCCAGTAACTCTTTTTTTTTCCTGTTATTAAGTCATATACACACAGATCATAAATCCATTTATGAATTTGTGGGGTACAATGTGTTGATTTTTTATACCATTTTGAGTGCTTACATCAAATTAATCAACATAACTTTCACCTCGTTTACTTATTGTGTTAAGACATTTATGTTCTATTCTTGATAGATTTGACTTGTACCCTTTCAATATGCTTCATAGGTGTGGTCCCACCATTTACCTTCCCTCTATCAAACCTCCACTCTCCCCTCTCATTCCTCTCCACTTCTCTTCTTCATCCTGGGCTATAGTTGTGATTTATCTTTCATAAGCAAGTGTGAGTAATTATAAATTGGTTTCATCAAAGACTGAGTACATTGGATACTTTTTCTTTTATTCTTGAGATACTTTGATATCTTAAATCATGTCCCACAGACAGCAGACAGAATCTCTTGGGCATCTGTTGTAGATTGATAACAGCCATACAATTTCATTTTTCTCTTCCTTTTAGTCTTTCCTATCAAAACCCATTCTCTGTCAGATGTAATCAGTGACAGAAAAGGACCTCTACCGTTTTTAAAATATTACTTGAGGACACCTCTTCTCTTTCTTTCCCTTCCTTATAATATGACTGTCCCTGTTTAGATATGCTTAAGTACCTGGTCAAAGAGGTCTATGTATATACTCAAGAGCTTCAGCAATGGTCTTTTTTTATAAGCTGAAAGAATAGCAAACTAATGAAAGGATCATGTTGGTTAATACTTAGGGGCAAATGGACCCTTTTGGTTCAGTGCCCCTTTGAATTCCCCAATCCATGCAATATCCAACTAATGCTTGTGCACTGCAAGAAAAAGCCAAATCGGGATATGTCTTTACAGGCCTCTGCACAACCCTGGGAAAGATCCATACACTGCTAAACTAATAATACCATTAGACTGTACTCTGCCACTTATTTATATGCTAGGGATTGCATTTTAGAACACTGATACCATGGACAAATCCAAACCAATTTAAGAACTTCTCACATGCTCAATTTAAGGCACTAAAGGAAAGGTCAGAGTATGTTGAATTATTTCCCATAAACGCAATTCCAAAAGCTTATTTTGTTGTTCATTTCAAGTGAAGAAAATCCATTTTCTCCTTTCTGTTATTAAATAATGGAGAGTAAAAGTTTTTGATTTACTTCTATTTTTTATTACACTACCTCAGATTTTTCTAGTTTTAGATCTAGTTTATATAGTACCAATTATAGAAATTCTAAAATGAAAAGTCATACAAATTATCAAAACAGGGTTTTGTAGGAAAAATATTTGGTAACATTAAGCACAACTGTTTATCTATGTTGACAAGTTAAATAGAATTATTTTATCGACTATTTCCTTTGCTTTTAAAATTACTTCTGTTTTTATACTTTCTGTGAATCACCATTAGCTCTCTATCTTCTTTTCTGTGTCTATGTCTCTTTCTCCCCTCATTCACAGCTACACATTCATTGACAGTTCACATTGTCAGAGACTAAGTGATCATTCTTTGCAGCTGCTGTAAGCAATGCCCATTGTTTTTTTCTGGGTTATTGGAGTCCACTGGAGATGTTAAAAAACTTTCTGCCCATGGCTGCCTCATTACTGACTAAACACTGTATCAGAAATTGCAGGGGGAAGAAGATGGTGAATCAGGAAGACCACCAAGTCGAGCTCTCTGAGAGTACCTGAGAAACAAGAGTTAGTCAGGCAGTGTTTGGACAGGAGATTTTGCTTGTAGCTGTGGCTCAGGGTGCACTGCGAGGCAGTGGGATGCTGGTTGCTGTACCTGAACTGGAGAAGCAGGGTGGAGATCTGGCACGCTAGGAAAGTCTTGTGTGAGCCACTGGCCACCACCGCCGGGACCTACAGAGGTTGGGACATGAGGAAGCCTTTTTGCCGCTTTCGGTTCTCAGGGGAAGTGTGCTGAGTGGATTGCCTGGAAGAGTTGGCAAACTCAAACCGTATATAGCAGCCAGATTTGAGGACTGGCTGGAGCAGATTTGCCATGGTTTGGCAACTGTAAAGACAGCCCTTCTGGGAACGTCCTGGCATCAAGGGGTCAGCCATTATGTCAAGGTATTGAGGCCGGGTCCGCTATAGGAATGTAGCCATTTTAGTTCTTCCTGCTAGGATCTGTCCTGGAATCGTGACAGGCTCAGGTACTCTAGCACCCCACGACAACTGTTGTTTGGGGACACATGAAACTTGCTTCTGAAGAATTCAGGACAGCTTTGAGTTCCCAACCAGTACCTGAATGCTTAGGAAATAACCAAGCGATCACTATGGACAATTAAGTTAGGTATCTGGTCTATGACTGGGTTCTGGAGAGATGTTATCAGCTGTGTTGTCTGCACCATAAAACTACAGTGCCACATGATGTCCCGGAAATATATTGCAACACAAATATAGTCCTACCAAAGATGGACCCACCCGTCATATATACATACTTTTAGGTCTATAGATGTAGATATAATTAGTTTTTATTTTAATTTTTTTCTTCCTGTTGTTCTTAGTACTTTATCCTTTTTTGTTGTTCTTTTGTTACTGAGGTTGCTTATTTTTGGTTATTTAGGGTTGTTTGATATTTTGTGTTGATGTGTTCTTTTTCTTGCTTAATTGTATGGTTGGTTCTTTTCTTTTTTTTTTTTTTTGTTTATCACACTTGGTAAAGCTGTAGAAATATTTTTTTTTTGCTTCTTTTTTTTTTTATTGGATGGTAACTGTGTACATTGATGCACTTTGGGGGTACAGTGTGGTGTTTTCATACACAATCCAAGACACTTCCATCAAACTGGTCAACATAGCCTTCATGTAACACTCTTAGTCATTATGTCAAAACATTCA
>NW_003852581.1:329056-369056 GCF_000181295.1 Otolemur garnettii
AGACTCATCCTATAAAGAATTAATGTATCTGACAGAAAGGGAATGAAAATAGATATTATTAAGAAATTAAAGAGAATGGATAAGAAAAAAAAAAGACAGAACCAAAAGTCAGATAAAAGCTATGTAGAATATAGAAAAGACATGGATGAGCTTAAAGAAATGAAGGAGACAATCAGGGAATGTAAAGAAGCAGTAGAAAGTATCAAAAGTAGATTAGACTATGGAGAAGAAAGAACATCAGAGTTAGAGGATAAAGTCTTTGAGTTAACACAAGTAGTTATAGAGTCAGAAAAGAAGAGAGAGAAAGCAGCACAGGTTCTTAGAGAACTATGAGAGGTGATGAAGTGTTCAAGCACACAGATACTAAGAATCCCTGAAGGGGAAAAAGGTTGTCCCAAAGGTATGGAAGCCCTACTGGAGTCTATCATAAATGAAACTTCCCAAGTTTTACCAAAGATCTTGACACACTCCTTTCAGATGGATATCAAACCCTGGGTTATCTCAACTCTAATAGAGCCTCTCTAATGCACATTATAATGAACTTTTCCAAAGTCAAGATGAAGGAGAAAATTGTGTAAGCAATTAGGAATAAGCACCAATTGGCCTACAAGGGCACACTCATTAGGATGACAGCAGACTTTTCAACTGAAACTTTCCAAGCCAGCAGAGCATGGTCATCCACCTTCAACATCTTTAAACAAAATAATTTTCAGCCCCAAATCCTGTATCCTGCTAAACTTAGCTTCAAAACTGATGGAGAAATCAAATCTTTTGCAGATAAACAAGTGCTGAGGAAATTATCACAAGAAGACCAGCACTATAGGAAATACTTAGACCTATTCTCAATACTGAAATCACAATGGACCACCACCAAAGTAAACACCTAGAAGTCAAAGGCCAGAGCTTTGCTTTTACAATGCCACAAAGAATGAAACAATACTACAAACTATCTCACAATAATATGAATAGAATTCCACCACACTTATGGATACTCTCAATAACTGTCAAGGGATTGAATTCTCTACCTAAGAGGCACAGACTGGCTGATTGGATACACAAACACAAGCCACTCATATGCTGTCTACAGGAGACACACCTAGCCCTGAAGGACAAATCAAGACTCAGAGTTAAGGGATAGAAAACAGTGTTTCAAGCAAATGCAAATCAGAAGAAAGGAGGGATTGTGATCTTATTCTCAGATCCAAGAAAATTCAAAGAAATTTTAGTTAAGAAAGAGAAAAATGGATACTTCATACTGGTCAGAGGAACAATACAACAGGAGGACATATCAATTTTAAACATATATGCACCTAACTTAAACACTCTCAGATTGATGATACAGACCTTAAGGAGTCTGAGCAATATGATATCCCATACCACCTTAATAGTCAGGAACTTCAACACCTCTCTGACAGAACTGGACAGATACTCTAAACAGAAACTAAACAAGGATATGTGTTCATGGCTGGGAAGAATCAACACCATTAAAATGTCTATACTTCCCAAAGCAATCTACAGATTGAATGCCATCCCTATTCAATTATTAACATCATACTTTCAAGACTTGGTAAAAAATAATTCTTCATTTAGTGTGGAACCAGGAAAAAAAAAAACCTCATAGTCAAGGCAGTTCTTGGTAATAAAAACAAAGCCAGAAGCATCAGCCTACCAGACTTTAGGCTGTACTACAAGTCCATATTGATCAAAACAGCATAATATTGGCAGAAAAAGAGACATAGATATCTGGAACCACATAGAGAATCAGGAAATGAAACTACCATCTTACAGACACCTAATCCTCAATAAACAAAACAAGAATATACACTGGAGGAAAGAATCCTTATTCAATAAATGGTGCTGAGAGAACTGGATTTCCACATGTTAAAGACTGAAACTGGACTCACACTTTTCTCCACGCACTAAAATCAATTCAAGATAGATAAAAGACCTAAATCCAATGCACAAAACAATAAAAATCTTTTAAAAAAGTGTGGAAAGACACTTGAGGCTTTTGACCTGGGGAAAGACTTTATGAGGAAGACTTCCGTGACAACAAAAATAAACAAATGGGACTTAATTAAACTGAAAAGCTTCTGTACAGCTAAAGAGACAACAACCAAAGGAAACAGACAACCTACCCAATGGGAAAATATATTTGTATATTTTGAATCAGACAAAAGCTTGATAATGAGGATCTACAGATAACTCAAATTAAGCAACATAAAAAGAGCCAACAATCCCATGTATCACTGGGCAAGAGAAATGAATGAAACTTTCTCTAAAGAAGTCAGATCAATAGCTAACAGGCATATAAAAAATGCGCATCTTCCCTAATTATCAGGGAAATGCAAATCAAAACCCCCCAAGGTATCACCTAACCCTAGTGAAAATATCTCACATCACAGAATCTCAAAACAACAGATGTTGGTGTGGCTGTGGAGAGAAAGACCACTCCCACATTGCTGGTGGGACTGCAAACTAATACAATGTTTTTAGAAGGAAGTATAGAGAATCCTCAATGAATTCAAAGTAGGCCTCCCATTTGATCCTACAATCCCATTACTGCTATCTTCCCATAAGAAAAAAAAATTCCTTTTACCATAAAGACATTTGCACTAGACTGTTTATTGCACCTAAATTTACAATCGCCAAAATGTGGAAACAACCTAAATGCCCACCAACCCAGGAATGGATTAACAAGCTGTGGCACATGTATACCATGGAGTATTACTCAGCCATTAAAAAGATGGATACTTTACATGATTTGTATTAACCTGGATGGAGGTGGAACACATTCTTCTTAGTAGAGCATCACAAGAATGGAGAAGCAAGAATTCAGTGTACTCCATTCTGATATGAGGACAATCGATGACCTAGTAAATGGTGGGGGATGAAGGCGGGGGAAGGAGAGTACAGGGAGAGGGAAGATGGCAAGGGTGTAGGGAGCCAAGGGGTGACACAGCTCTTGGTGACAGAACACAATTATAAGATGGATTTTACCTAACAAATAAAATCAATGTAACCTGGTTCTTTGTACCCTTAATGAATACCCAGCAATAAAAAAATGTTTAAAAAATAATAATACTATGGGGGCAGAGCAAGATGGTGGACTAAAGACAGTTCCTTTTCAACCCTATGTGGTGAGATTGTGGAGAAAAGATTACAGGCTCCTGTGGGTTGTGGGCTCAGCCCAGAATCATTCCTTCAGAAGCATAGGGAGGCAGCGGGAGAATTCAAGACACCCAAGGAAGACAGAAGCAGTGGAGAAGTGACTCAAGGGCAAGTACTTGCATGCCCAGGAGAGGCAGGACAGTGCATCAGTGGCGGTGACAGTTTCTAGATAAAGAAAGTGTGTCCTGCAGGAATTCATTCCCTCTCTCTCTCTCTCTCTCTGACCTGAGCTCTTGGTAGAGTTACCTTTGGAGAGCTTGGGTGATCAAGTGAGTAATTTTTTTTTTATTAAATCATAACAGTGTACATTAATACTATCATGGGGTACAGTGTACTGTTTCTCTATACAATTTGAAGTACTTTCACTCAACTGGTTAACATAGCCTTCATGTCTTTTTCTTAGTTATTGTGTTAAGACATTTATATTATTCACTAAGAGAGATACACATGTACCCTTATAGGATGAACCATAGGCGTGATCCCACCAATCACCCTCCCTCAACCCACCCTCCCCTCTCTCCTCCCTTCACTCTCCCCTCTCCCCATGTTCCTGGGATAAATTGGGTTATAGTTTTCCTATGAAAGCTATAAATTAGTTTCATAGTAGGGTTGAGTACATTGGATACTTTTTCTTCCATTTTTTTGATACTTTGCTAAGAAGAATATTTTCTAGCTCCATCCATGTAAACATGAAGGAGGTAAAGTATCCATCTTTCTTAATGGCTGCATAGTATTCCATGGTGTACATATACCACAATTTAGTGATCCATTCGTGAATCGATGGGCTCTTGGGCTTCTTCCATGAACTAGCAATTATGAATTGGGATGCAATGAACATTCTGATACAAATGTCTTTATTGTAGTGCGATTTTTGGTCTTCTGAATGTATACCTAGTAGAGGAATTATAGGATCAAATGGCAGGTCTATTTTTAGTTCTTTAAGTGTTCTCCAGATGTCTTTCCAAAAGGAATGCATTAGTTTGCAATCCCACCAGCACTGTAGAAGTATTCCCTTTTCTCCACATCCACGCCAGCATCTGTGATTTTGTGATTTTGTGGTATGGACTAATCTTACTGGTGTTTTGGGATTTTGTGATATGGGCTAATATTACTGGTGTTAGATGATATCTCAAAGTAGTTTTGATTTGCATTTCTCTGATCACTAAGGATGGTTAGCATTTTTTTCATATGTTTGTATGCCATGCTCCTGTCTTCTTCAGATAAATTTCTCTTCAAGTCCCTTGCCCTCCCTGAGATGGGATCACTTGTTCTCTTCTTCCTAATATGTTTGAGTTCTCTGTGGATTCTGGTTATTAAACCTTTGTTGGAGACATAAGCAGCAAATATCTTCTCCCATTCTGAGGTCTGTCTATTTGCTTTACTTACTGTGCTTTTGGCTGTGCAGAAGCTTTTTAATTTGATCAGGTCCAGTAGTGTATTTTTGATGTTGCTTCAATTGCCCGGGTGATCCTCTTCATAAAATTTTCACCCAGGCCGATTTCTTCAAGTGTTTTCCGTACACTTTCTTCTAGTAATTTTATAGTTTCATGTCTTAAGTTTAAATCTTTAATCCAGTGACAGTCAATTTTAGTTAGTGGTGAAAGGTGTGGATCCAGTTTCAGTCTTCTGCAGGTTGCCAGCCAGTTCGCCCAGCACCATTTGTTAAACAGGGAGTCTTTTCCCCACTCAATGTTTTTAATTGGCTTGTCAAAGATCAGATAATGGTAAGTAGCTGGGTTCATCTTTTGGTTCTCTATTCTGTTCCATACATCTATCTCTTTGTTTTGGTGCCAATACCATGCTATTTTGATCACTATAGATTTGTAGTATAGTCTGATGTCTGGTAGCGTGATTCCTCCTGCTTTGTTTTTATTCCTGAGTAATGTCTTGAATATTTGAGTTTTTTTATAATTCCATATAAAACAAAGTATTATTTTTTCAAGATCTTTAAAGTATGACAATGGACCTTTAATAGGGATTGCATTAAAATTATATATTGCTTTGGGTAGTATGGACATTTTAACAATGTTGATTCTTCCCAGCCATGAGCATGGTATGTTTATCCATTTGTTAACATGTTCAGCTATTTCTTTTCTTAGAGTTTCATAGTTCTCTTTATCAAGGTCTTTCATGTCCTTTGTTAGATAAACTCCCAGATATTTCATCTTCTTTGGCACTACTGTAAACGGAATAGAGTTATTGATTATTTTTTCAACTTGACTATTGTTGGTATATATAAAGGCTACCGATTTATGAGTATTGACATACTCCTTTCAGAGGGATATTTTACCCCAGGTGATATCAACTCAAACAGAGCTTCTCCAAAACACATCGTCACGAATCTGCCAATGTAGATGAAAGAGAAGATTCTGCATGTAGCCAGCAGTAAGAGTCATCTGACCTACAGTGGCAAATCATTCAGGATTACCACAGAATTTTCAAATGAAACTTTTCAAGCCAGAAAAGAATGGCTACCTACCTTTAAGCTATTTTTAAAAACAATATTCAGCCCAGAATTCTATATCCTGCTAAGCTAAACTTTAAAATTGATGGAGAAATCAAATTATTTACTGATATACAAACACTAAGTATGTTTGCCATAAGATCAGCTCTATAGGAAATACTTATACCTATTCAACACACTGGCCATCACAATGGGCCACTAGCAAAATAAACACCCAGACTCTAAAAACAAATCCTAGCTTCCACAGTGATGCAAAAAATAAAACTAAGTAATGGAGTTTCACAAAATAAGATGACTAGAACACCATACTTATCAATTATCTCAATAAATGTTAATGACTTCAATTCTCCACTGAACAGACATAGAATAGCTGATTGGATAAAAAAAAAAAGCACAAGTCATCCATAAGCTGTATACAGGAAACAGACCTGGTCTCAAAGGACAAAGTAAAATGCAGGATTAAGGGATGGAAAACAATCTATCAGGCAAATGGAAATCAGAAGAAAGGAGAAGATGCAATTTTATTTTCAGGCACAACTGGATTTAAAGCAGCTAAAGTTGGAATAGTACAAGAAGACATTTCAATTATAAATGTTTATGCACTAAACTTAATTGCTCTGATGTATGAAACAGACTACAATTAGTCTGATTGATATGATATCCTGTAACACCATAATAGTAGGGAACTTTATCACTCCTCTTACAGAGCTATACAGATCCTCTACACAGAAACTAAACAAAGGTACATGAAACATAAATGTGACCCTAGAGCAACTGTACTGGATAGATGTATATAGAACACTCCATCCCAAAGCTAAAGAATATACACTCTTCTCATCAGTCCATTGAAAATTGTCCAAAATAGATCATATCCTAGGACACATATCAAACCTCAACAAAATTAAAAGAATCAAAATTATACCTTGTATCTTTTCAGACCACAAGGCAATAAAAATGGAACTCCATTCCAACAAAAATTTTCATCCTAGTACAAAGGCATGGAAATAAAAAAAACTTTACACTGAATAAGAGATGCTTCAAGTAAGAGATAAAAAACAGAATCATTAACATCCTTGAACATAAAAACAAGGAAAATGCAAGGTACCAAAATCTATGGGACACTGCAAAAGCATTACCAAGGGAGAAATTTATCACATTAGATGCCTACACCCAAAAAACAGAAAGAGAGCACATCAACAATACAATGAATCATCTTAAGGAAATGGAAAAGGAAGAGCAATTCAATCCCAAACCTAGCAGAGGAAAATAAGTACCCAAAATTAAATCAGAAATGAATGAAATTGAAAATAAATAATTGTTCAGAAAATTAATGAAACAAAAGTTGATTCTTCAAAGAGATAAATGAAATGGATTAACCATTGGCCAGATTAACCAGAAATATAAAAGTAAAATCTTCAACCTCAATCGGACATGAAAAGAAGGAAATAACAACTGATACCACAGAGATACAAGAGATTATTTCTGACTACTGACAAAAATGTTATGCTCAGAAATTTTACAATGTGGAAGAAATAGACCAATACCTGGAATCACACCATCTCCCTATATTTAACCAGGAAGAAGTAGATCTCTAGAACAGACCAATACCATGCACTGAGATTGAAGAAAAAATGAAAAAGTCTCCAATGAAAAAAAGCCTGGGAATAGATGGCTTCACATCAGAATTCTATCATGGCTTCAAAGATGAGCTGCAGAACCTATTCCAAAACAATGATAAGGAAGCAACCTTCCTAAACATGTTCCATGAAGAAAAATATTACCTTGATTCTAAAACCAGGAAATGTCCCAATGAAAAAGGATAACTACACACTAATTTCACTAATAAATATTGATGAAAAAATACTCAACACAATTTTAGCTAATAGATTGCAGCTGCGAATTAAAAGAATTATACACCATGATCAAGTAGGCTTCATCCAAGAGATGCAAGTCTGCTTCAACATACATAAATCCATAAATGTAATACTCCATATCAATAGAAGCAAAAACAAATACTATATGATCCTCTCAGTAGATGCAGAACAAGTATTCGACAAAATTCAGCATCCTTTTCTAAGAAGAACACCTAAGAAAATAGGTACAGGTAGCACATTTCTTAAGCTGATTGAACCCATCTATGACAAACCCACAGCTGACATCATACTGAATGGAGTGAAACTGAAAGCATTTCCATTTCGAATTGGAACCAGATGAGGATATCTACTTTTTCCACTATTATTCAACATGATGCCTGCAGTTGTAGTGAATGCAATCAGGCAAAAGACAATATAAAGGGAATCCCAATGGGAGAAGAGGAGGTCAAACACTTTCTCCTTGCTGATGAAATGATCTTATACTTAGATAACTCCAGACACTCAAACACAAAATTCCTGGAAGTTGTCTGTAATTATAGTAATGTCTCAGGACAAAAAATGAATGTCCACAAATAAGTAGCCTTTGTATATACCAATAAATATCCAGTTAACAAGCAAATCAAGGACACAATTTCCTTCACAGCAGCTTCAAAGAAAATGAGATACTTTCTGCTACAAGAGTAGCGTGGACAAGACTGTTTCCATTCTGTTCTCAAATTTCACCTCCATAGTATCTGGCCTTAGCACCAGTTAAACCAAGCCCTCCCCTCATGTTGAGAAACTTTTCAGCAATTTGCTTAAGAACAGGATGACTCAACCACGTCCAACCAAAGCCATTCTTGCACTTGTAAAATGATTCTAAACATAGTAATGTAACTCCTCTGATGTCACTTTTCCAATCCTATGGTCAGGACAGTACAAGGAATTAGCCAAGGCTTTCCGGTAAGCTGCAGCATGCAAATTTTCAATGACTTGAGCCTGTGGATTCTGAAAAGCCACTGCTTTGGCAACTCTTAGTTGTGACGGAAAGTCGGCTACTTCCCAACAACGAAATTCTGGTGTTGTGGTGACATTGAGCAGGAATTCCATTAGAATGAAGTGCAGAAGCAAATGCATTTAGTCTTCTTCAGCATGTGCTTGGTGCTGGACCACATGTCAAGAGTGACAGCAATGCCACCAGCCTTCTATACCAGGCTGTTTCCAAGGGAATTCACCAGCCATTTGATGTTTCTGCTTTTAATGCCAGTACTCAGATTCTGGACTTTTCGGGATTTACACTATCTCCCAGGCTGCAGCTGCTGGAGATGTTATCAAGGCTACCTATAACCAGATAAAAACAATTGCTCAAGGAAGCCTTTCCAAAGCAGATGTCCAACCTGCCAGAAACAAGCTGAAATCTGGACATCTAATGTCTGTAGAATCTTCTGAGGGTTTCCTGGATGAAGTTGCATCCCAGGTGAGAGTTTCTAGTTCTTACATCCCACCATCCAGAGTCCTCCAGGAAATTGATTCAGTGGCTGATGATGATGTCATAAATGCTGCAAAGAAGTTTGTTTCTGGCCAGAAGTCAATGGCAGCAAGTGGAAATTTGGGACATACGCCTTTTGTTGATGAGTTGTAATACTGAAGCACATCTGAAGCACATATTACAGGAGAGAGCTAAAAGTCTACTATATTTACCTTTCTTTTTGAATAAGGTAAAGTACCTTAAAGTATAAATTCTTTCCAGCTGTCCTAAAGTCAATAAAGCATTCTGCTTAAAAGAAAAAAAGAAAGAAAATGAGATACTTAGTAATATCCAGAACAAAAGAGGTGAAAGATCTTTTCAAAGAGAATTATGAAACCTTAAGAAAAGAAATTTCAGAAGACACTAACAAATTGAAGAAGATATCATACTCTTGACTGGGAAGAATCAATATTATCAAAATGTTCTACCCAAAGCAATCTACAGATGCAATGCAATCTCCATTAAAATTTCAATATCCTACTTTGGGTAACTGGGTAAAAAATAGTAGTTAATTTTGCATGGAACCAGAAAAAAGTCCATATAGCCAAGGCTATTTTTAATAATATAAACAAAGTCAGAGGTATAAACCTAGCAGGCTTCAGACTATATTAAAAGTCCCCAGTAATCAAAACAGCATGGTAATGGCACAAAAATAGAGATATAGACATATGGAACAGAATAGAAAAACCAAGAGATGAAAGCAGTCTCTATTTGCCATCTGATCTTTGATAAATCCAACAAAAGCATGCACTGCAGAAAATAATCTCTATTCAACAAATGGTGCTGGGAATACTGGATAACCACAAGTAAAAGACTGAAACTTGACCCACACCTTTCACCACTTACCAAAATTGACTCAAGATGGATAAAAAACTTAAACTTAAAGCACAAAATGATAAAAATCTTAGAAGAAAGTGTGGGGAAAACTCTTGAACTTGTTGGACTGGGGAAAGATTTTATAACAAAGACATCAGCAACCATTGCAACAACAACAAAAAATTAACAAATGAGATTTAATTCAGCTGAAAATCTTCTGCACAACTAAGGAAAAAAAAGTAACACAAAAGGTTAACCTTCAGAATGGGGAAAGATATTTCTATGGTACTAATCTGATAAAGGTTTAATAACTAGAATCTACAGAGAGCTCAAATTAATCAAAAGAAAAAGAGTAAACAATCCCATTTACCCCTGGGCAAGAGATATCAACAGAACCTTCTCTGATGAAGACAGACAAAGGGCTAACAGACATACAAAAATATGGTCATCATCCTAATCATCAGAAATACAAATCAAAACCACCCTGAGATATTACCTAACCCCAGCAAGAATAGCTCACATCACAAAGTCTGAAAGCTGAAGATGCTGGAATGAATGTGGAGAGAAGGGAATACTTTTACACTGCTGGTGGGATTGGTAATATACAAGGTGGCATTTATAGACACTATTTGATCTTATCAGATTATTTCTAGTGTAAAAGAAAATATGTAATAATATTGTGCAAATGATTTCACAATATGAAGAATTTATACCAGATGAATCTGAATATTTATTATTTATATTTTTATGAGAAATAAAACAAAATTTTTATTTTGTTTATTGATGTAACAAGTACTCAGTAAATATAGTCTTTTTATTAAGTCATAGGTTTGTACATTAATGCAATTATGGGTTACAATGTACTGGTTTTATATACAATTTGAAATACTTTTATCAAGCTGGTTAACATAGCCTTCACTGCATTTTCGTAGTTAATATGCTAAGACATTTATATTCTACACTTAGTGGATTTAGCATGTACCCTTGTAAAATGAGCCATAGGTGTGGTCCTACAAATTACCCTCCCTCCACCCATCCTCCCACCACCCCTTTCCTCCCCCTCCTCTTTCCCCTTCATCTTGGGCTGTAGTTGGGTTATAGCTTTCATATGGAAGTGTGGGTGGTTTCATAGTATGGTTGAGTATATTGGATGGTTTTTCTTCTGTTCTTGAGATACTTTATTAAGAAGAATATCTTCCAGCTCCATCCATGTAAACATGAAAGAGGTAAAATCTTCATCTTTTTAAGGCTGCATAATAGTCTATGGTGTACATATGCTACAATTTTTTAATCCATTCATGGGTCCATGGGCACTTGGGCTTCTTCCATGACTTAGCAATTATGAATTGGGTGGCAATAAACATTCTGGTGTAAATATCTTTGTTATAAAGTGATATTGGTCTTCTGGATATATACCTACTAGAGGAATTGGAGGATAGAATGGCAGGTCTATTTTTAGATCTCTAAGTGATCTCCAAACATCTTTCCAAAAGGAACGTATTAGTTTGAGTTCCCACTACCAGTGCAGAAGTGCTCCTTTTCCTTTACATCCATGTCAACATATCTGGTTTTGGGATTTTGTGGTATGAGCTAACCTTACTGGAGTTAGATGATATCTCAAACTGGTTTTGATTTGCATTTCTCTGATGATTAAAGATGATGAGCATTTTTTCATGTGTCTGTAGGCCGTGCACCTGTTGTTTTCAGAGATGTTTCTATTCAAATCCCTTGCCCACTCTGAGATGAGATCACTTGTTCTTTTCTTGCTAATACATTTAAGTTCTCTGTGGATTCTGCTTATTAAAACTTTGTCAGAGACATAACCTGAAAATATCTTCTCCCATTCTGAGGGCTGTCTGATACTTTATTTACTTTGTTCTTGCCTGTGCAGAAACTTTTTAGTTTGATCAGGTCCCAATAATGTGTTTTTGGGGCTGCTTCAATTGCCTAGGGAGTCCTCCTCATAAATTATTCTCCCAGGCCAATGTCTTCAGAGTACTCCCTGCACTTTCTTCTAGTATTTTCATAGTTTCATGTCTTAAGTTTAAATCTTTTATCCAGTGAGATTCTATCTTTGTTAATGGTGAAAGGTGTAGGTCCAGTTTAAACTTTCTACAGGTCACCAGCCAGTTCACCCTGAACCATTTGTTAAATAGGGAGTCTTTGCCTCACTAATGTTTTTAATTGGCTTAACAAAGATCAAATGAGGATAAGTAGCTGAATTTATCTCTGGTTCTCTTTTCTGTTCCACACATCTAACTCTTTGTTTTTGTGCCAGTACCATGCTGTTTTGATCACTATAGATTATAGTATAGTCTGTGGTCTGGTAGCGTGATTCCTTCTGCTTTGTTTTTATTTCTAAGTAATGTCTTGGCTATTTGAGGTTTTTTTCTGATTCCAAATAAAATTAAGTATTTTTTGAGGTGTTTAAAGTATTAGAGTGGAGCTTTAATAGAGATTGCATTAAAATTGCATATTTCTTTGGGTAGTATGAACATGTTAACAATGTTGATTCTTCCCAGGCATGAGTGTGGTATATTTTTCCATTTGTTAACATCTCCAGCTGTTTCTTTTCTCAGAGTTTCATATTTATCTTTATAGAAATCTTTCATGACCTTTGTTAGGTAAATTCCCAACTATTTCATCTTTTCTGCACTATTATAAGAGGAATAGAGTCCTTGACTGTTTTTTCAGCTTGATTATTGTTGGTATATATAAAACCTACAGGTTTGTGAGTGTTGATTTTGTAACCTGAGATGCTGCTATATTCCTTGATCACTTCCAGGAGTTTTGTCATTGAATACCTGGTGTTTTCCAGATATATAATCATATCATCTGCAAAGAGTTAAAGTTTGATCTCCTCTGACCCTGTATAGATAACTTGATCACCTTTCATGTCTGATTGAGATGGCTAAGACTTCCATTACAATGTTAAAAAGCAGTGGAGGCAATGGTAAACCTTGCCTGGTTACTGAAATGACTGAAATTGTTTTCAGTTTAACTCCATTCAGTAGGACACTTGGCTGTGAGTTTGCTGTGTATGGCCTCTATTGGTTTAAGAAATTTCACTTCTATACCTATTTCCTTAAGTGTCCTGATCATGAAAGGATGCTGGATATTATCAAAAGCTGTTTCTGCATCAGTTGAGAGAATCATATGGTCTTTGTTTTTTATTTTGTTTGTTGGATGAATTATATTTATAGATTTATGTAAATTGAGCCACCTTTGAGACCCTGGGATAAAACTAACTTGATCATGGTGTACAATTTGTTTGATGTGTTGCTGGATTCTGTTTGCTAGAATCTTATTGAATATTTTTGCTTCAATATTCATTAGAGACTTTGTTCTATTATTTTCTTTTCTTGTAGGTTTTTTTCCTGGTTTATGATCAAGGTGATGTTTGCTTCATAGACTATGTTGGAATATATTCCTTCTTTTTCTATATTTTGGTAAAGGTTAAGTAAAATAGGTACTAGTTCATCTTTAAAGGTCTGACAGATTTCTGATGTAAAGCCATCTGGTCCTAGATGTTGTATACTTGATGCTATTTCAGAACTTGATATAGGCCTGTTTAATATTTCCACTTCATTCTGGCTAAGTCTAGGAAGGTGGCATGCTTCCAAGTATTGATCTATTTCCTTTAGATTTTCACATTTCTGAGAACAAAGCTTTTTGTAATATTCATTAATGATTTTTTGAAATTCTGAGGAGTCTGTTATTTTGTCTTTGTCATTTCTGATTGATGAAATTAGAAATTTTACTCTTTATTACTGGTTAGGTTAGCCAAAGTTTTATCTAATTTATTGACCTTTTCAAAAGCCAACTTTTTGATTTATTGATCTGCTGTGTAATCCTTTTGTTTTCAATTTCATTTAATTCTGCTCTAATTATGCTTATTTCTTTTCTTCTGCTGGGTTTGGGATTGGAATGTTCTTCCTTTTACAGTTGCTTGAGATGTCCCATTAAGTTATTAACTTCCCCTCTTTCCATTCTCTTGAGGAAGGCCTGCAATGCTATAAATTTATCTCTTAGGACTGCCTTTGTGGTATCCCAGAGGTTCTGGTAATTCGTGTCTTCTTTATTGTTTTTTTCCCAGAAATATGTTAATTTCCTTCTTAATCATGTCTATGACCCAGATATCATTCATCATAAAGTTATTTAGTTTCCATGTTTTTGTATGAGTATGCAGATTGCTGTTGTTACTGAGTTCAATTTTTATTTCATGATGGTCTAGAAGATGCAAGGAATAATTTCTATTCTTTTCAATTTTCCGAGGTTAGACTTGTGACTAAAATGTTATAAATTTTGGAGGATGTTCCATGGGCTGATGAGAAGAATGTGTATTCAGTTTTGTTAAGAAGAAATGTTCTGTAGATGTCTGATAAATCCAATTGTTGAATGGTTAAGTTTAAGTCTAAAATTTCCTTGCTTATTTTCTTATTGGAGGATCTATCCAACACTGCCAAAGGGGTATTAAAATTTCTGTCTATTATGGTGCTGGAGGAAATCAAGTTGCTCATATCCATTAGAGTCTCTCTTATAAATTGAGGTACATTCTGGTTGGGTACATAAATGTTCATAATTGAAATCTCATCATGTTGAGTGTTACCCTTAACAAATATGAAGTGACCTTCCTTATCTTTCCTTACTTCTGTTGGTTTAAAGCCTATTGTATCTGTGAATAAAATTGCAACACCTGCTGTATTCTGATTTCCATTTGCCTGAATTATAGATGACCATCACTTCACCCTGAGTCTACATTTATTTTTTAAGGTAAGATGAGATTTTTGCATGCAGCAAATATCTGGCCTGAGTTTTTGTATCCAGTCAGCCAATCTTTTCCTCTTTAGAGGACAATTTAAGCCATTTGCATTAATTGTGAATATTGGTAAGCCTGGTAGTATTTTGAGTAGCGAGTGTTTCAAAATTCCAGTGCACAGTTTTAATCCTTTCACCACTGTGGAAGTTGGAATTTGATCAAAAGTTTCTGAGTGATTTTACTTTGGTGGTAGATGATTGTGCTGGTCATTATGGAGGATAGGTCTGAAAATATCCTGGAGAGCTGCTTAGTTATGGCAAATTTCTTCAACATGTGAATGTCATTAAAGTATTTAAATTTTCCATCATAAATGAAACTCAGTTTAGCTAGATACAGGATCCTGGGTTGAAAGTAATTTTGTTTTACGACGTTAAAGTTGATGACCATACTCTTCTAGCTTGAAAAGTTTCAGCAGAGAGATGTGCAGTCATTCTAATATTCTCCCCCTTTAAGGTTATGGTTTTCTTATGTGTGGCTGTTTCCAGAATTTTCTCCTTCATATTAATTTTGGAGAGGTTAATTATAATATATCTGGGTGATGTTTAATTTATGTTGAGTCATTTCAGGGTTCTGAAACTGCTATCTGAATTTCAGAATGTCTTGCCATGTTTGTGAAGTTCTCCTCAATTATGTCTCTGAGTAGAGCATCTGGGCCTCTTGAAGCAACCTCATCAACTTTAGGAATTCCTATAAGGTGAATATTAATTTTTTTGGAATTATCCCACAGCTCTCTGAGAGAATGATCCATTTTTTCTCTCCACTTCTCTTCCTCTTTGAGCATTTGGGAGAGTTCAAAGTTTTGTCTTCAATGTCAGAAATCCTTTCTTCTGCTTTCTCCATTCTGTTACTGAGGGATTCTACTGTATTTCTTGTTTCTTGGAAGGCTGCAAATTATTTTCTCAGTGTGTCAAATTCTTTGGTGATTTTGTTTTTTTTAATTCATTGAGTTCCTGGGACAACTTTTGAATTATTCCTAGAATTTCTAATTCCAATTTTACTTTCACTCTGTTAATCTTATTTGCCACCCAAATTCTAAACTCAATTTCTGACATCTCAGCCATTTGTTTATGAATGGGATCTTCTGGTGTGTCCACCTGCTCATTCCTTGGGGAAGTTAATCTACTCTGATTATTCATGTTGCCAGAGTTTTTCGGCTGATTCCACCCTATGATTATTTTTTCACCATTTGGCTAGATGAGCAGGTAAGGTGATATTGGATTTGGGGCTTCCAGAGTAGTGGTTAGCCAGCCCTTTGCCCAAGAGGTAGGACTGGTGACTACAGCTTTACCCCTACAGCTTTGCAAGGGACCTGTACAGTACTACAGCCTTAGACACTGGGGATCTGTTTAGTGTGGGGTTCTAGGTGGCTCTGTCTTATTTCCAGCTGGTCTCTGTCCAATCTTAGTGAATCAGTAACTCTGGGTTGAATTCTCAGCTGTGGAGAAATACAAGCAACTAAAACACCCCATTCTCCCATGGGCAACAACTGGAAAAGAAAAATCAAACCTTCCCACAACAACACAGCCAGAGATGCTGATTGGCCCTGGTCAAGAGTTCCTAATCAATTGTTCAAGTCAGCCCCAAATCTCAAGTGGGAAAGTTCAAAAGGTCTCCAGAAACTAGATAGCAGAGGTCTGCTGGCAGCTTCAGTGTGCCTCGCTCTGGTGCTCCATTGAGTCAGAAGGACCCACTCAGCAAATGAGTTAGTCTGGGGAGATTGATGCCTCCTTCCCCACCTTCCACCTCTGTCACACAGCAGGGCTGTGGCCTACTTCCCTTTAACAAGCATATGTACCACGACTTGCACCTGCCTGAGTCACATGGATATCTATGTCTACTCAGCCAGGCCACCACACTCTGCTACCAACTGGCAAGGGGAGCTGAAGCCTGACTACCTCAGGTGCTTAATGGAAGCTAGGGAGTGTCACTCAGTTCCAACCCTGCCCCAGATTGATGTATCTGCCACTTATTTTCTTGAGGAATTTGATTTTCTGTCCCAGCTGTATATGACTGTGGGCCAGGAGCTGTTTGAGTTCTCAAAAACTGTAATTCAGCCCCACCCTGTGCTGCTGCTATGGTGCCAATTCTCACGGAACTGGCATCTCTGTCTCTGCTGCACTCTCTGTTGGGGCCAGCACAATTAGAGATCACAAAGACTCTCAGTTATTGCCCCTCCCTGGGCTGATGCCAATGCCATGCCTTCTTTTATCCTAGCTATGCTTCACTGGGGACTGGCTGTGAATATGCCACCTCTGAACACATCTGTATTCTAATCTCTGTCTCTGCTGTGACCTGCCAGGGCAGGTACTGCCTCAGGCATACCATTTGCTCACTGGGCCTGTGTTTCTGTGGCTTCCACCAGGGCAGAGGCCTGGCTCCCTCTGGTTGCTAAGAGAGACAGTAAGTGTTTCTCCAAAATATCACCAGGGGTGTGAGCCCTATTGTTCCTGCACAACTACCACCACTGCACTATGTCCCAGGGCACTGTTTCTCCCTCTACCATATGGGTCCCTTGCACCACAATCTCCACTTTACACGTGTGCTGCTGGTTCAGCACAGACTTGTAACAGCCCATGCCTTGTTCATACCTTTTGAGAAAATGCTCAAGAATCTGGACTCCATGAGGGACAGGCTTCTTGACCTGAGGATGGGAGTGGAGGAGAGTGCTGGAAGTTCAGAATTGCAGGTAGAGTACATGTTCAGTTTTATGCCTTGCAGGAGAATGCCATGGTACACTAGTGGATCCTCTCTGGGGAAGGGGATGTGGTTTTTAGCAGCTCTCTCCAGTGGGATAGAATAAGAACAGGTCTGAACTCTACTCATTTGTTTGTAGAAAGTACACTTCAAGATGTTCTCATGGGGGAGGGGATTCCTGTCTGCTTGGCAATGAGTTTTGTAGCCATTGTTTGCTTCCTTGGGGTTGCAGCTCAGCTCAGCAGGAGTGATATGAGCTCTTCAATCTTCTCTCTTGGCTCAGCTTTAAACCATTAGCATATTTGATAAACTTTTGTCCTTTAACTCTCATACTGGATGGGAGCCTCTGTGGAAAGCTGGTTCCAGTTGGCCATCTTGCCTCCTCCCCTGTTAATTATATTCTGATCACCATAACAACAAGGGCATAAATGAAAGAACAACAATTTTTCCATTCTGACTTAATGAAAGAACAATTCTTCATCCTTTTAGGAGAAGACTTATTCTCGCATGTTTGTATTTACCTCTAGATAGACTTAAATTTATTCATTCTTATCATTAATAATTCAAGAAGACAAAGGACTCTTATGACACCTCTGCTGTTTACTAGTATGGAACCTTGGATGAGTGACTTTTCATCTTTATGTTTTACTTCTCTTACTCATGAAATAGGAATTGTACTGAGGATGAATAGCTATAGTATATAAAAAATACCTTGCACATAATGTATCATTTTTGTAAAATTAATTCTATTTCCAAAAAAGACATACTCTTGAATATAAAGAAGGGATAGAAGGAGACAGAACTAAGGCATTTCCTCTCCTTGTGAACATAGTGGCATTGAATATAGTTGATCTTAAAATAACATGACATGTCAGTCCCTTCTTCATGACCTTAACAGAAATTAAGAATTCATATAAAAACTACCAGGAATCCAGCAGGAAAGAGTAACCAATTTATGTATTTGCCTCTCTCACTTTTTTTTTTTTTTTTTTTAGTTTAATATTTTCCAAAACCAGCCATACAAGCTAGGTCTACTCTCATAAGATTTGGGGATCCAAATTTGGGAATAAATTAACTTCATTCCCTACTTGTCCAAAGTTTGATATGTTTATCATCATATATATCTTTCTAATTCCCTCACACTGGAAACTCCCTACAATGCAATAAATTCCTATTCCCAACATGATGGAAGTTTTACAAAATCTCAATGTGGAAAAGAAATTAAGACCCCATCCTAAAAATTCTTGAGAAATAAGACACTTATAGAAATTTTTTCAAACATCTTTGTTAAAAAAACTAATTT
Source organism: Otolemur garnettii (assembly GCF_000181295.1). Taxonomy (NCBI): domain Eukaryota; kingdom Metazoa; phylum Chordata; class Mammalia; order Primates; family Galagidae; genus Otolemur; species Otolemur garnettii. The sequence goes on from NW_003852581.1 coordinate 347,705, forward strand.
TGTATTGAAGTATTATACATAAGACAGACTTTAAGCTCAGGCAACCTGTTATAATTGTAAGCTTCAATGGGAAGATGGAACAGAAATAACTGTAGAAACCCTAACAACCCCAGAGAAAAATACCTTACTCAACTAGAACTACTTAAAGCAGTATATGGAAGGCAAAACTTAATTCCTACAAATTAGCAGCAGGTCTAGGAAATGCTTCTGGAATTTTATTAGCTCAAAATGATCAAAAGAATATATTCACTTCAAAAAATTGAGTATTTCTTAGAAATTTGCTATATCAATTACATGAAGTAGCCCACATATATAGTGTATTTTGTTGCATTTTGTATTCTGCACATATTATTATATTATGGGTAAGGAAAAGTGAATGCAGATAGAACACATCAGCCAATAATGTGTCTAGATACACCCATGCATTTTACCTAGGCTTACTAATGATTTTTTAATATATATGATTGATGTGGTGGCTTACAAACCAATTGCATCCCTGTAGATTCAAGTTGCAAAAATCAATTTTGCACTGATTTAACAGATTTCTTTCACGTGGCAGAAAGAGCGCTATCAATGGTGATGTCAGCGGCCTCTTTGTCATGTGGACGTAAAGGAGTTGGCTATAATCAGTTGGAAGCAAAAAGCACCCACACACTTGTGCCAATATTAACATTAGGTGTTTGCTTTCATTACTGTTGAAACATTTTGATAAGAACAAAAGGAAGAAACCTTGGGGCTTGAAAGATACAGTTAAAAAGAATATAATATATTATATGTGTTAGGGAATTGGTGCTTAAAATGAAAATGGGAGATATTTACAGAAAAAAAGACATGTCTTATATCCTAAATAACAAACAGAAATTAATTGGAATTATTAAGGAGAACTCAAAGGGAAATACTAGTGATGGTGGCTAGAGAAATGGAGGAATAATGCTCACAAAAGAAAATTTCTGTAATTGGTAATTGGAAGAATTGTGAACATAAGAGAGGCTAATATGTGCAATAACACCTGGGAAGGAAAATGGGCATAGAAGGAAAAATATTTTTATATTAAGTACTTGGAAGAATTCACTGAATGTTTTCATAATAAATGGGAATGAATATATGAATTACTATCTATCCATTCAATATGTACTTTACATTGAAATTAGTTGGTAAACATCATCTCAGATAGGCTTTGAACAAGCTAACAATAAAAGTCCATTAGTTTTATTTTCTTTCCCTCTTCTTCCCAGTAGACAGTTTTGTCACCTTGCTCTGAATTTATAGTTTTCCTTCTAAGAATCTTAAATCATTTCACTTCTCTGTAGAATCTAGTTATCAGCCCTTTGTCCAATTCATAGCATACAACTATCCTTTTCCACTCTGAAGATTGTATGTATGCTTTAGTTGTTGTACTCTTAAGCTGTGCAGAGCTTCTTAGTTTCATCATGTCCACTTCACTTAATTTTGGTGATCCTGAAATTGCCAAGGGAGACTTCTTCATACAATCTGTTTTTAGTCTGCTATTGTCAAGAGTTTTTCTGCCACACTTTTTCCTAGAATTTCTATCATGTCTTGTTGAAATTTAAATCTTTCTTTTTTAACCAGCAAAAGTCAATTTTTGCCAGTGGTGAATGGTGCCAGTCCAGTTTCAGTCTTCTACATTTGGCTAACCAGTTCTTCCAGTACCATTTATTAAATAAAGATTTTTTTTCTCCAGTGTATACTTTTTTTTCGTTTATCAAAGATCAAATGATGACAGCAGATGCTGGAGTGGATGTGGACAGAAGGGAAAACTTTGACACAGCTGGTGGGATTACAAACTAATACAGCCTCTATGGAAAAAAGTATGGAGAATCCTCAAAGAGCTAAAATTAAACCTTCCATTTGATCCTTCAATCCCATTACTGGGTATCTACTCAGAAGAAATAAAAAAAGAATTTTACCACAAGGACATTTGCACTAGAATATCCATCACAGTTCAATCTATAATCACCAAGACATGGAATCAACCCAAGTATCCATCACTTCATGAATGGGTTAATAAACTGTGGTATATGTATACCATAGAATACTATTATACCATAAAAAGATGGAGACTTTATATCTTTTGTATTAACCTGTATAGAGTTGAAAAACATTCTTCTTAGTAAAGTATCACAAGAATGGAAAAAGCAAGTATCCAATGTATGCAATACTTATATATAACCAATAGATAAACAACTACACCCCCAAATGAGAGAAAATAACAATTAAATTCAAGTCAATGGAGGGAGAAAGAGGAAAATGGGAGAGGAGACAGGGGAAGGGAATTGGTAAGCTCTCACCTAATGGGCACAGTGTAAGGGTGTATGGTATACCCCTGGGTGAAGGGCTTAACCACAACTTGAACTTTACCTAACAGCTTCAAACACTGTAACTCAATCATTTGTACCTTCATATTAACTGAAATAAATTTTGAAAAAGTGTAAGAAAAAATAAATAAAAATAAATAACAAAAAGGCATTCTAAGTCATGTCAAATGTAGGAACACATTCCTTTCAACTCTGTAAGATAGCTAGAGGAAAGTGGAGAAAAGGGGAAGGGAGGGAATATATTATTATTTCCATAAACATAGTAAGCTTATGATTTGTTGTATGATTTGTTCCCATTCACCCAGGTAATCACAGGAAGTAGGTAATAAAGTGCAACTCTGACTCCCAAGACAGGGCCAAATAATGAGTGACAGCAAATGCTCCCTGTGAGCATGTCTCAGGAAAGAAAAGTAGCATTTAATACACTATATAATTATTTTCTTCATGAAATATTTTTCTCAGATAAAGTGATATTCTGAAGAGTAGTTAACAAGAAGTAAGTAACTGAATATGAATAGGAAGCACTGCTTTTGTTGACTGCTGGAGTAATTTTAACCTTACTTGATTGTGTAAATTGGGAAGTTATATGAGTTCCAAAGCCCAAAGTCTGAATCCTAACTCTCAGATATAAACAGAAAATTAAATATGAATCGACCTTTATTCATTTAGAAACATTTGAGTGCCTACCATGAGCAATGCACTATGGCGGAAGACATAGGACACTGCCATGCCTACTTACATTTAAGTAGCCCATACTCTAATCATAGGAATACAACATGCAAAAAAAAAAAAAAAAAAAAAAGGAGGGGGGAGGTTAAATTGAATCAGTCAAAACATGAACTACAGTGACAGCTGTAGAATCAAAAAGGAAGAGACAGATATTAAAGGTGTTTCAGAAATAGACATGGAGACTAATTTTCTATGATGAATGAAAGAGGAAGAGGAAAATATTACTACCAAGTTCTTAGTTGGGTGACTAGAAGAATGTTTATATCATTGATAGATATAGGTAGGTCTGGCTTGGTGTTTATAGCACAGTGGTTACAGTACCAGCCACATACACTAAGGGTAGTGAGTTTGAACCCATCCCAAGCCAGCTAAAAAACTGCAACAAGAAAATAGCTGGGTGTTGTGGTGGGCACCTGTAGTCCCAGTTACTTGGGAGGCTGAGGCAAGAGAATAGTCTTAGCCTAAGAGCTGGAGGTTGCTGTAAGCTGTGATGCCACGGCACTCTGCTGAAGGTGACATAGTAAGACCCTGTCTCAAAAAAAAAAAAAAAAAGACAGAAAGAAAAAAATAGGTAGGTCAAGAGGAGAAGTAGATTCATGGGGAAAGTGAGACATTTGATTTCAGATATGGTGAATATGTAGCAAAAGTTCTCTGATCTTATTTTTATCCTTTTCGAAAACAGTGATCTATATACTTTGTATATTCCATTAGTAAATTTGGGGCACACAGCCCCCACATTAGTAGGTCAATTATATTAATGTATCAAATCTGAATGTGTATATATATATATACACATAGATATATATATATCTGTGTGTGTACATATATGTGTATATATGATGAATGTATGCACACATATATACATATATAAAATGTAAAAAATGCAAAGAATGATTTAAAAGTAACTATAAATATTAGTTATATCATTTTTATTCCCACACCCCCATAGCTTGTTTTGCACAATCCACGTAGATGGTTACTTATCTAAATAATTTAACTTTACCTTATCTTTTTGATTTGCAGCATAGAATTGTCTTTTCAATTTGCAACAGAGAAAAATAATGCTGATTTTCCTAATCCAAGTTAATGACAAAAATTTCAGATTATAGGAAAAAGCATATTTTAAAATAACACACATATATAGTAAAATGTCCACCATTAATAGTGCTCTATCTTTCAAGCTTTGGCATCAATTCAAAAGGTACAGAGATTCCTATAAACTAGGTAGGGTTCCCATATGAACCTTGCACTAATAAAACCTTTAAAAATGTAAGCTAAGACTCCCCCCAAAAATACAGGCTTTAAAAACAGAACAGGAAAGTGAATCCCTATTGAGCACAGTTTCTCGTGGCTTTTATAATCTGTGAAGAAAATATTTTAGAGTCTGAGACATGTTCCCTTTTAAACTTGACAACAATGTTATTGGGTACTATCTGTTAGCGAAAAAAATCTAAAAACCCGGAAACCAGAGCTCAAAATAATTAAATGATTTACCCAAAGTCACTTAGCTAGTATGTGCTAGAGCTCCGATTTACATCCAAATCTTGGCCTTAAGTTGCTCTTTCTTTACTAGACCACAGCTCCTTTAAATCCCTTTGACTCCTTTTGTTTTTTTTTTAATTTTTTTTTATTATATGATAGCTGTATACATTAATGCAAACATGGGGTACAGTGTAGTGTTTTCATATACAATTTGAAATATTTTCATCAAACTGATTAACATAGACTTTGTGTCATTTACTTAGTTATTGTGTTAAAACATTTATACTCTAGTTCTAGAAAAGTTCACGTGTACCCTTGTTAGACATACCATATAGGTGATCTTTCCAGTCACCCTCCCATCACCCATCCACCTTTCTCCCCTCCCCTCCCCGACCCTCTCCCCATATTATTAGACTAGAATTAATTTATAACTTTCATTTAAGAACTATAAATTAGTTTCATAATAGTGCTGTGTACATTGGATACTTTTTCTTCCATTCTTGTGATACTTTGCTAGGAAAAACATTTTCTAGTTCTATCCATGTAAAACATGAAGGAGGTAAAGTCTCCATATTTCTTTAGGGCTGCATAGTATTCCATGGTGTACATATACCACAGTTTATTGATCCATTCGTGGATTGATGGGCACTTGGGCTTCTTCCATGACCTGGTAATTATGATTGGGCTACAGTAAGCATTCTGATACAATAAGATTAGCCCATATCACAAAATCCCAAAACCAGAGATGCTGGCATGGATGTGGAGAAAAGGAAACACTTATACACTGCTGGTGGGAATGCAAACTAATACGTTCCTTTTGGAAAGACATCTGGAGAACACTTAGATAACTAAAAATTGACTTGCCATTTGATCCTACAATTCCATTATTAGGTATATACCCAGAAGACTCCTTTTCTTTTAAAGGATGCTTCGCTCCTATCAATATGCATTTTTTAAATTTCCACCTATTCTCTATCCCAAACTGTAGAGAAGAAAGAAATATGATCATTCTAAAGGGATAGGAAAAATGTCAGACTAATATTTTTCTTGTTGATCTCCTTTTCTTCCCTAGCAGACAAAGGTTATATTTCTTTAATTTTCCACTTTTGATTTCTGTCTATTATACTGACTTCTGGGTCAATTTTGTGTTAAAAATCACTACTTCTGAAACTTGAGCTCTGTCAATTGGAATTTAAGTATTATGGGGGTGGTCAGAACAGTATAAGTGCTCTGAAGACTAAGGGCATGTAATTTATACTTGTTAAATCCAGATAATAGAACTGGCAAGACAGAGATCATTTTTATCTTTGATAGGCTACCATGGCTTCATGGAGAGCAAGTAGGGCTAAACTAACCTCATTTCCTTTTCTGATATTGTGAATAGACTGGAGGACAAAATGAATGCCTTATAGCTAGTATATCTGAATTGAATAAAATATAATTTTTCTGCTGTTAGGACAGAAAAAATGTGACTTGAAGGACTAAGAGGATTTATAGTTAGGTGACTAAACATTCTTACCAAAGGTACTAATTAATTTCGTTGACACCATTGGAAAAGAATAAGGCTCTCCTATTTTATTTACATTCTCATCAGAGTTTCAAATAAAAATAGAAAAGGAATCCTTTCTAAATTATCAGATAAGACTTCAAAGTAGAGTAAATTGCTCTGATACCAATCTGAACAGATGGGTAAAATCTTGCTACATGAAATATAAAAACAATTAGTGCAAAATATTTCAATTTAGTTTAGAGAATTAACTACCCTAAAAAACCCGCCTCAAAATAATCTGCACAAATAAATTACTGAAGCTTTTATTATTGATCATGAGCAAAGCAGGACAGTAGTGAAAGCTGGATGCTGAAAAGCAAAATCTAAAACAAGAAAATACTACCACTTAAAAGTAAAGCCAATGCAATTTAAAATAAAGCAAGGCCAGGTGCAGTGGCTCACACCTGTAATCCCAGTGCTCTTGGAGGATCACTTGAGGCCAGGAATTTCAGGCCAGCCTGGGAAATAATAGTAATACCACTCCTCATCTCTACAAAAAAAGAAAAATGGTGCATGCCTATAGTCCCAGCTAGTCAGAAGGCTGAGGACTTGAGCCCAGGAATTGCACCTTGCAGTGAACTATGATCACACAATTGCACTCTAACCTAGGTGACAGAGTGAGACCTTGATTCAGAAAAAAAAAAAAAAAAGGTTAATGTTATTTAAAACACTACAGTGTCAAGATTGAGCTGTTACACAGAATGGTCCATACTATATTCTGCATGTAAATATCTAAATGGGGTGTGTTTGAAGGACATTGACAAACTAGAATGTAAAGGAAGGCAGAAAACCATCCTTAAGGAAGAGACTGTAAGACTGGAGAGAATATAGAATACCAGACTCAGTAGCAACTTTCAAAAGTTTTAAGGTCTGTGAAATAAAGATTAGATTTATTCTCATTTTGGTAAGATAAATCTGTAAATTGTTGGTTAGTAGCACTATTAGTGTTTTCATTAACTAAAATAAGAGAACAATGTAGGGTAGAGAAATATAAATTAGTTTTCTCCCAGAGTGTAAGATGCCACCTGATTATACATGATGCCCCTTTGGAACCTTCACTTATTCTTTCAGGTACTATAATTTTATGTTTTCATTTAAACAATAACTTTAAACAATAGTAACATATCTTGGGAGCTAGACAAAGTCCAAGTTAAATTACCTTCTATAGTCAGTGAGCTGCTTGATTCTGGAGAGAAGCTGCAGTATTCCTAAAGTTTTGGGTAGACTGAAGGGTCACATAACTGTGAAGTGGGAAGAAGAGTCTGCCCAGGAACCTCTGTGCTCAATAAATTGTCTAATGTTAGGGTCATCTCTAAGATTTCGAGGACGTGAAGGAAATCACATTGTGTTATCCTTTTCTCAACACTTGGGTTATAGAGAATAACAAGTCCAAGAGTGAAAAAGTAGTCACTTAAATTTTGGCCTAATGATGTAGGTATGAAAGAGGAAAGATAAAGCCTCCCCTGGCTGCTTTGTCTTGGAGCAGGGGGGTGGGATGTCCACATGTTTGCATGTGTATGTTTCATGCTTTTTAGTATTGCTGTTCTCACTCCCTATCCACCCACAGAGGTGTCTCAAAGTTACAGTGCCAGAGTGACAGGCCCTCTTGTAGTATTGCATGAATAATTCTGCCCACTGACTTGAGAAGAGGAAATGTCCATTTTTATTTTTTTTTAGTTCACTTTAACAACAGGAGTAGAGCTTGGAGAGAATTTTTCAAAGAAAAATTATCTGATACATCTGAATCTCTCAGTTTCTGAGTGTCATCTCTGTTTTCTTCTAGAAACCACACTTCAAATGGCTGGCTGTGATCATAAACAAGCCTAGTGGTCCTGACAAGGGGTGTGAGACTTGTTTACTGCCAAAGCTATCCAAGAAGAAAAATTAGTGAGTTTAACAAGTCATCAGCTTATACATCAGAAATAGACATTTTAAATTTAAATCTAAGATTTCTTTGCTCAACTTCTTTTTGGAGGATTTGTCCAACAGCGCCAAAGGAGTGTTGAAATCTCCGACTATGATGGAGCTGGGAGAAATCAAATTGCTCATGCCAGTTAGAGTCTCTTTTATAAATTGAGGTGCATTCTGGTTGGGTGCATAGATATTGATAATTGAGATCTCATCATATTGAGTATTGTCCTTAACAAATATAAAGTGGCCATCTTTATCTTTGGTTGCTTTCGCTGGTTTGAACCCTATTGTATCTGCAAATAAAATTGCAACACCTGCTTTTTTCTGCTTTCCATTTGCATGGAATATAGATGACCATCCCTTCACCCTAAGTCTATATTTGTCTTTTAAGGTATGATGAGATTCTTGTATACAACAGATGTCTGGTCTGAGTTTCTATATCCAATCAGCCAATCTGTGCCTCTTTAGGAGGACGATTTAAGCCATTCACATTGATTGAAATTATTGATAAGCATGGTAGAATTTTGGGCATCGAGTTGCTCGAAAGTCCAGTAGACATTTTTAATCCTTTTGCCATCATGGAAGTTGGAATGTGATCAAATGTTTCTGAGTTGGTTTACTTTTGTGGTGGAGGATTACCCTGGTCATTATGGAGGATAGGTTTTAGAATTTCCTGAAGAGCTGGTTTAGTTATGGCAAATTTCTTCAACATGTGAATGTCGTTAAAGTATTTAATTTCTCCATCGTAGATAAAACTCAGTTTAGCCAGATATAGGATCCTGGGTTGAAAGTTATTTTGTTTTAGGAGATTAAAAGTTGATGACCATCGCCTTCTAGCCTGAAAGGTTTCAGCCAAGAGATCTACAGTCATCTTAATACTCTTCCCCCTGTAGGTTATGGTTTTCTTACGTCTAACTGCTTTCAGAATTTACTCTTTCATATTATCTTTGGTGAGTTTAATTATGATGTACCTGGGGGATGTCTTGTACGGGTTGAGTCTTGCTGGGGTTCTGAAACTGTCTGTTATCTGAATTTCAGAATCTCTTGGCATGTCTGGAAAGTTCTCTTTCATAATTTCATGAAGAAGAAAGAGCCTCTGTATTTTGTGAGGCAACTTCATCCCCTTCACGGATTACTATAAAGGTGAATATTAGTTTTCTTTGAGTTATCCGAGAGCTCTCTGAGAGTAAGATCCATTTTTAATCACCATTTCTTTTGGTCTTTGTGCTCCTGGGTTTCTTCTAAAGCTTTGTCTTCAGTGTCAGAGATCCTTTCTTCTGTTTGTTGCATTCTGTTATGGAGGGATTCCATGGTATATTTCAGATCCTTGAGGGCTGCAACCTCTTACCTCAGTGTTTCAAACTCTTTGGTCATTTTATCTTTGAAATTGTTGAATTCTTGAGACACCTTTTGAATGATTTCTTGATATATCTTTTGAATAATTTCTTGAAATTCTAATTGCCTCTTTTCTTTCATTCTATAAATCTCGTTTGCTATCCAAATTCTGAACTCGATTTCTGACATTTCAGCCATTTGCTTGCGGAAGGATCTTCAAATGCTTCTGCGCCATTCTTCTTTGGGAGACTTGATTTACTCTGTTTCTTCTGGTTACCAGAGTTTTTCCACTGATTTTGTACCATTTGGAGACTATCCTAAAAACTCTTCAGCCTGTGGCTGCCATTGGCGAAGACCCAAGTGGCAGGCACTGGAGGGGGATGCGCTGGTCAAACAGTCTTCAGGGTGCCTCACTCATGTGCCCAGGGCATTGCGGCCAAGTGGCAGCTGCTGCAGGGTGATGCCTGGGTCGAACAGTCTTCAGGGCGCCCAGATTGGGTGCCCAAGGGGTTGTGGCCAAGCAGCTGCAGCCTAAGAATATGCGCTCATCAAACAGTCTTCGGCTCATCTGGTGGGGGTCAAACGGTCCTTGGAGGGCTGTTCAGGAGCTCCGGGTGCGATGGCCAAGCAGCAGCAGCCGCAGGGGGACACACAGGTCAAACAGTCCTCAGGGCGCCCCACTCGGATATCTGGGGGTGACCGCAGCCACGGGGGACATTTGGGTCAAACAGTGCTGAGCGCACCCCCTCAGGTTCCCTGGGGCAGCTGTCAATCCGCAGCAGCTGCGCAGATCAAGCAGTTCTGGGTGCGCCCTTCTCAGGTACTCAGGAATGGTGACCGAGCCGGGCAAGCAGTCTTAGGGGTGTCCCACTCGGGAATCTGGGGGCTGTGGCCAAGCGGCAGCAGCTCAGGTCGAGTAGTCCTCTGCCACTTGAGTGCCTGGGAGTAGCCACGAGGTGGCATGTGCTCAAGGAGTGCACAGCTCAAAGAGTCCTGGGGCATCCCGCTTGGGTGTCCTGGAGGCAGCGGCCAAGCAGCGGTAGCTGCGGGGGACACACAGGTTGAATAGTCCTCAGAGCACCCAACTCGGGTGCCCAGAGGGCTGCAGCCGAGTGATGGCAGCCTAGGGGGAGCAGCAGCTGCTGCAGGGGGACATGCTGGTCAAATAGTCCTCAGGGCATCCCACTCGGGTGCCTGGGGAGCAGTGGCCTAGCGGCAGCAGTCATGAACAACACATGGTGGTGAAACAGTGCTGGGATCACCCCTCTCATGTTCCCTGGGGTGGCTGCCAATCAGTGGTAGCCGCACAGATCAAAGTGTCCTGGGTGCTCCCTGCGCAGGTGCCCAGGAGCAGTGACCAAGCGGGTCAAACAGTCTTAGGGGTGCCCCCCTCGGGTGTCTGGGGGCAGTGGCCAAGCAGCGGCAGCCTCGTGGGTCAAACAGTCCTCTGCCACTCAGGTGCCTGGGGGCAGCCGCAAAGTGGTAGCTGTGTTGGAGTTGCACAGGTCAAACAGTCCTGGGGAACCCCACTGGTGTGCCTGGGGGCTGCAGCCAAGCAGTGGCAGCCTAGGGGGACACGCAGTTCAAACAGTCCTCTGCGTGCCTAACTCAGGTGACCAGGGTTGGCGGCTGAGCAATAGCAGCTAATAGAGGATGCATAGGTCAAACTGTCCTGTGTAGGCCTTGCTTGGATGCTGTCAGCGGCAGCTAAGCAGTGGGTGCCCTGCCAATTGGACAGTCTTCCACCACTTGGGTGCCTGGAGCAGCCGTAAAACGGCAGCTGCGTGTGGGAAACGTGGGTCAAATAGTCTTGGTGTGTGCCACTCGGGTGCCCAGAGGGCTGTGGCCAAGCGGCGGCAGCCTAGGGGGGCGCGCAATTGGAGCAGTCCTCCTCATGTCTGCTCAAGTGACCAGGGTTGGTGGCGGAGCAGTCGTGGCTATGCAGGGGACACATGGGTAAAACCGTCCTGGGTACACCTCACTAAGGTGCTCTGGAGCATCTGCCAAGTGGCAGCAGCTGTGGCTCAAATAGTCCTCCGTGTGCCCCAATTGGGTGCCCAGGGCAGCAGCCAAGTAGCAGCAGCCTTGCTGGTAGAACAGTCCTCCGCCATTCAGGTGCCCATGAGCGGCCAGGAAGTGGTAACTGTGCGGGGGGGGGTGGTCAAATAGTCCTGAGGTGCCCCACTTGGGTGCTCAGGGGGCTGCGGCCAAATGGCGGCAGCCTAGGAGGACACGTGGGTGGAATAATCCTCAGCGCTTCCTGCTGGGATGCCCAAGGGTGGTGGCCAAGTGGCAGCCATGGGGGAACACGCAGCTCCAAGCAGTTCTCCAGCTGCAGGGCTGGGACAGGGTGCTTGGTCCCTGGGTGAGGGGATGCTACTCTTGGGCCTCCTCTCAATGTCTCTGCAGGCAAGGGGGGAAGGGTGGACTGGGAATTCAAAATGGTCCTACAGCGTTAGTTCGATTTTTCTACCTAGCTAGAGGGTTTTTAGTGTCTCAATAGGGTCCCTCTAGAGGAGTAGACCCCTCTTTCTGTAGCTCTCACAGGTGGGGTGAGACAATAAGTCCTCAGTTCACTGCTGGACTGTAGAAAACTCACAGGAGCAGACAAAGAGAAAAAACACACCTTTCTGGGGGCGGGATCTAAAATCCTTCCTTAGGGATGTATTATGTACCTGTAGGTTGCTTTCTAGGAGATGCAACTTGCTTCAGCAGAGATGTCCTGCAGATGTCTTTCTTCTCTCTCAGCTGGGCTCCTACTCTTCAACTTCATTGGTTTTTTCCTGGACTTTATCCTTCCCTATGGATGAGAGCTTCTGTCGGAAGCTGGTACCTGTCGGCCATCTTGCTCCTCCCTCCTTAATTTTTTGGTCTTTTGGATATATTCCTAGTAGAGGAATTGCAGGATCCAAGGCAGGTTAATCTAAATCCTATTTTTCCCTTTGTTAACATCTTCAGCTATTTCTTTTCTTAGAGTTTCATAGTTCTCTTTATAGAGATCTTTCACATCCTTTGTTAGGTAAACTCCCAAATAGTTCATCTTCTTTGAATTTTAACTTACTTTCTGGATGTGGTTACATAGGTGTGGATTACAGCTAGAAGAAATTACAAAGTCCATAGGTGAATTCTGCTATTATCAAAGAGTTAGGAAGAGATGACAAAATCACTTCTATCTCTTTTTATCTTATTTCTTCAGTGAGAGGAAAGGAGTATTTACTTAGAAGTATTCTTTTAGTATTCTTAGAAGTAACTTAGTGCCAGCTCATGGGGCCTGTTTGCTAAGTGCACTCTTTTTATTTTCCCAAGTATGCTGCCTTTTCCATGTTTCATTTCCTCTTCCATTGGCTGTTTTACTGTGTTTTTCCCCTCTCTGATCTTCTTCCCATTTCTCACCCTTTCCTTGACTCCCTGGAATGTGTTGGCATCACAGAAATATAAATATTTTCTCTAAAGTTGTTTTAAGTCTGGACATTTTAGGATGCTCTTGGCCCATAGTTCATTTTTAATCCCATAAATGGCAGATTAATAGGAAAGACTGAACAGAATCAAAAACAAAATCAAATCCAAATGTTGAGAAAACTTTTCCATCTTTTCATTTTGTATTTTTTTCTAGTTTTTCAATTCCCTTTGTTTGTTTGTTTGTTTGTTTGCTTGTTTGCTGTTTTTGGCTGGAGCTGGGTTTGAACCCACCACTTCTGGTATATGGGGCCAGCGCCTTAATCCTTTGAGCCACAGATGCCACCCTAAAGCTGATTTTCTTTATTATAGTTGTGGATTATAGAGGTTTAGAGGACATTTATTTTTCTATATTGTACCGACTATATAGTATTAAATGTATATTCTCAGAATGCTGTAAATAACAATATTTAAATACTACAATTCAGTTGTATTGAGAAGGACTTGGAGATTTCTTGAAAAAAATTCTTCACAATGAAAAAAAAGATCACTGAACTAAGAGTTCAGACATGGATTCTAGTCCCAGATATCTCATTTAATTTGGGGGTAACTTTGGGAAAATTACTCTAACAACAATAACCATATTCAATGTGTTATATGTATTTCACTATTAGACATGCAATGTAGGGAATACTTTATATACTAGTTAATTATTATAGTACTCATACAAGTTAGAAAATATAATCACCACTTTATGAATAAGGTAACTGAAACTCAGAGACATTGCAAAAATTGTTAAATATTGTATATATCCCTCTGACTATGCAGAGTTTTAGAATTGGAGTTCATTCAACTGGTAAGTGCCAGGACTAGTGTTCAAGCTCAGATCTTGTGTGTGACTCCTGAGATCACATTTTAAACCAATATGAAATGCTGTTGCTTCACCACATACTGTTGAACCTTAGTGTCCACATCCTTAAAAATACATTGATGTCTATAAGGACAAGTACACATATAAAACATTATTATTTTTCTTAGTAAATGTCAATGACATCATTGCACTTGCAGGAACCTATATAGTTCTGGGACTTTGGAGTACTTTTCTAAATCCAGGTACTTACTACATCTAGATTCATTCTTTGTGAGATCTCCTTTCTAATTTCAACATAATCACCTTCAGGCTGGTGGATTCTAAATCTTCATCTCTCATTTTGTTTAAATGAATATAAACATGTAATCACCTAGCACAAAGTAGGTGATCAAATAACGTTAGGTATGTTTTCAAGTATTATATATCTCTACCTAGATATTTCTATGGTACCTAAAACTCAACATATCTCAAACTAAATGAACTCCCTTCCCTAAGCCGTCTTCCTCTGTTGACTTCTCAATATTAATTATGAATACCACATTCTACTCAGGTTGCACTCAAATAAAAACCTCTCTTTTTGCACTTAGATATATTTTCTCATTAAGTCTTATGAATTGTCTGTTTGATTTCCCCCAAGACATCCCTTAATCTATATCCACATATCCACCAGCCTAAAGGAAGAGATTTTGACTGAGAGATACCTAGATTTGAATTAAGCTTGACAACTTACTGTCTGATAGTGGGCACATTTTTAACCTCTTTCAGCCACATTTTCTTCCTCTGTAAAATGGTCAGGGCATACCTATTTCAGAAAGTTGTTCTCCGCATTAATCAATTGGATTATTGTATGTAAGTTCTAATAACAAAGAAAACTCAGAAAAGTCTTTATCTTTCCCCATCTCACAATTGAATTGTACATAGCTTCTTTTCTCTATTTCATTCATTTATGTCCACACTCATCTTTATTATTTCTTCATTTCTCCTGGCTTTCAGTTTAGTGTATTCTTTTTTCAAGTTCTTTATGGTATAAGATTAGGCCATTGATTTGTGGTCTTCATTTTCTATGTAGGCATTTACAGCTATAAATTATCCTCTGAGCATTGCTTTCACTGCATCCTATAAATATAGGTATGTTGTTTTTTCATTTTCATTACTATGAAGGTATAGTCTAATTTCCCTAGTGATTTTTGACCCATTGGTTGTTTAAGAATGCATACTTACTTTCCACATATTTGTGAATTTTCCAATTTTCCTCCTGTTATTGGTTTCTAGCTTCATTCCATTGTGGGTAGAGAGGATACTTTGTATGCATTCATTATTTTTCAATTTACTAAGACTTCTTTTATAGACCTAGAATATGTTGAGTATATGACCTATGTAAAATATTTCATCTGTACTTGAAAGAATCTACTGTTCTTGAGTAGAATGTTCTCTGTATGTTATTTCTAGTTGGATTTTAGAATGTTTTGAGTCCTCTATTTCATTTTTCTTTTTTGAGACAGAGCCTCAAGCTATCTGCCTGGGTAGAGTGCTGTGGCTTCACAGCTCACAGCAACCTCCAACTCCTGGGCTCAAGCGAGTCTCCTTCCTCCACCTCCCAAGTAGCTGGGACCACAGGCGCCCACCACAACACCCGGCTATTTTTTGGTTGCAGCCGTCATTGTTGTTTGGCGGGTATGGGCTGGATTTGAACCTGCCACCTTAGGTGTATGTGGCTGGCACCTTAGCCACTTGAGCCAGAGGCGCCAAGCCCTCTATTTCATTGTTGATCTTCTGTCTATATATTCTATCCATTATTGGAAGTGTGATATTTAAGTCTCCAATTATTAATGTAGAACTATTTTTAGCACTCTTATTTTCAATTAGTTAGCACTACATATATTTTAAGAATATGTTGCAAAGTATGTAAATATTTGAGGTTGTTATATCTTCTGAACATGTTGAAACTTTAATTATTAATGTTGATAATTAATGTTGATAATTTAAAATTATTAGTTGATAATTATTGAAGCTGATCATTGTAGATATGATGTCTATTTTGTCTGATATTATTGATAGTATAGTCACCTCAGCTCTCATTTGGTTATTATTTGCATGGAAAAATTTTTTCCATCCTTTCACTTTAAACCTAATTGAGTGTGTCTTTGGATCTAACATGAATATTTTTTTGTTTTCTACTGACTTTATAATTACAAAATAAAGTGACTACTTTATACACAGAATATAGTATTGTCATGATTTTTATCCATTATGCTAAACTGTCTTTTAATTGGTGATTTTTATCCACTTACACTCATAATGCTTACTAATTAGTGAAGGACTTACTTTTGCCATTTTCCTATTTTTTATATATACTTTATGTATTCTTTACTAGTGTAATACTGACATCTTGATTTTTTTCCAGTATACCATTGCTGTTTCCTCTTCATTTTGTTTCCTTTAAATGCTTATATACTTTCATAGTAATTACCATGGGGATTATAATTTATAATATAGTTTCAATTGATACGTAAGTAGCTTCAAGAGTCATATGTTAACTCTGTCCCCATCCATTTCCACCCCCTTCATGTTGTTATCATCATAAATGTAGTCTTTGCACTTTGTGCTCCCATTAACATGGATTTACAATATTGTTTTATGTATTTGTCTCTTAAATTATATGAATGAAAAACAGAGTAATAAACAAAAATATAACACTAACTTTATATTTATCTTATGTTTACCTTGACCAAAGAGCTATAATATTTTTTGTACAACGTTGAGTTACCATATAGTTTCATTTCAGCCTAAAGGACTCCCTTTAGCATTTTTGTAGGGGATATCAACTAGTGACAAACTCCTGCTACTTTTATTTCTCAGGGATAGTCTTAATTTCCACTTTGTTTTTGAAGGTTAGTTTTACCAAGCATAACATATTTGGTTGACATATGACCCAGAAATTCTTCTTCTGGATATATATCTAAAATAATTAAAAGCAAGACTTTGAGTTGTACAAAACTAATGAAACAAGCTGAGAACAAAAAATAAAAAAACACCATTTGAAAATTAATAAACTGGGGGGAGCGACAAGATGGCAGACTGGAATCAGCCTCTGACATAAGCTTCTGTCCAGAAGGAGGGATAAAGCCCAGAAAATACCCAATTAAGCTGAAGACTGGGAGCCAAGCTGAGAGAGAAGAGTGATATCTGCAGGTCACCCCAGCTGAGGCAGGCTGCAACTCCAAGAAATCCAATTTCTACAGGTTTTCTACAGGTGAACCATGAACTGGGGACCTATTGTCTCACCTCATGTGTGAGAGCTATAGGATGTGGGGTCTATTTCCCTAGAGGAATCCTGAGAGACTCGAACATTCTCTCTCAGGCAGAAAATTTGAATGAACCTTCTCACTGCCATTCTGAACTCCTAGTCCCCCCTTGCCTGCATAGACTGTGAGAGGAGGCTCAAGAGCATAGTACCCCACCCCTGCTGGACCAAGCACCCTGCTGCCTGCTGGCCTGTGACTGCCAGAGCCAGAGCTCTCCGGGCTGTCCCCCCACACCCAACCCCCATCTCTTCTTGCCCCTGCCACTGCCTGGCCTGTCTGTGACTTCCAGAGCCACCCTCTCCCACCCACCCCCACCCCCACCAGCCAGCCGGCCTGTGACCACCAGAGCCGGTACACCCCAGGCTGAGCTTCCTGCACCTGGCTGGCCCACCAGTGACCCCCAGAGATGGCGCAACCCGGGTTGCACTCCCCGTGACCAGCCTGCCTGGGACCGCCAGAGCCGGCATGCCCAGGTTGTGCACCCCAGAATTGGCTGGCCTGTCTCTGACTACCAGAGCGAGTGCTCTCCAGGCTGAGTTCCCAGTGCCTGACGGGCCGCCAGTGACTGCCAAAGCTGGGACGCCTTGGGCTGAACTCCCTAGGACCAGCCAGCCCACCTGTGACTGCCAGAGCCTACAATAGCCAGGTTGTGCACCCCATGTTCAGCCCCTTGTCCCCCACACCACTGGCCAGCCTGAGACTACTTGAACCCCTGGCACTCTCTGGTCATCGCTCCCTGCCTCCCCACACTCTCCCAGCCTTTGTGCAGTGCCCCCACCTGACCAGACTCCTGAGATCAGCGCTCTCCACTGTACCACGCCTCTGTCCTGCCGGAAGAGACTCCTGAGCAGAGCGCTGTCCTTGCTGAAGACACTGGGATGCCAGGGACTGCCAGAATTGCTGCAGACTCCCTAGCTCTGCTACTGGATTCCTGTACCTGCTCCTACAGTCAGAACTCCTGGAGTTGCTCCTACAGTCAGAACTCCCTGCCTGCGGCAGTCACCCTGGGAACTACACAGGGTCACTTCCCACAAAGATGAAACCGCAATAGAGTGAGCCCACCAGGGTCTAATTTTGAAGAGACACCTCCTCAACTCTGTGGTCTCCCAGAGGAAACCAGAACTCACTCTATAGGGATACCAGTGCTGCAGAGAGGCAGGAGCAAAGGCTCAGTGGCTGTGGGAGAAAAGTATTCGCTGACCTGCTACCCTCAGGATTAGACTGAGACAGTGTGGAACACTAGCCACTGCTTACTGAATACCTAAGGCAGGCAGACCTCAGCTTCCCCAACCTGCTGGCAGCAGAGGGTACTGGCTAGGGTATGGGGGGCATTGACCTTCCGTTGACTCTGACAGGCACAAACTCCCAGTATGCCAGCTCGTTGGAGAGAGCAGGACTTCAGCCATGCTGGGCCACCAGCTACTAGGCGTGAAAGCTGAGCAAAGTGGAGAAAGGGACTCAGACCCCTGGTCCAACCCTGCTACCAGGTGAGCCTTTTTGAATGCACAGAGCATCAGAGTGAGCCAAATTTGAGAAGCTAGTAGACCTCTGCCTTCTAGTTGCTGGAGACCTTTTGAACTTTCCCACATGACGTTTCATACACACTGGGTCTATTGGTTTGGAAGTATAACATGGCCAGTTTCCCAAGGCCCCCCTCAGTTGATACCTTGGTTATGTAGAAATGGGAAGGGTTGATTTTCCTCGTCTAATAGATATCCATAGGGTGTGGGCTGTCTTAATTGCTTGTATCTCTCCATAGGTAAGACTCTACCAGAGTCACTGATCCACTAGGATCAGACAAGAACGAGCTAAACACAAGACAGAGCCACCTAACCCAACCACATCAAGCAGGTTTCCTCAGCCTCAGACTATAATATTATACAGGTCTTTTATAAAGCTGTAGGGAAAAAGCTGCAGCCCTCAGGCCCAGATCCTTGACACAGGACTGGTTAACCACAACCCTAGGAGCTCTCAATTAAATTTTACCTTATCTGCCCATTTAGCAAATGGTGAAAAATAAACATGGGGCAGAAACGGTGGAAAAACTCTGGCAACATGAATAATCAAAGTAGAACAACTCCCTGAAGGAATGATATGATAGATACAGCATGAGATTCTATTCATAAGCAAATGGCTGAAATGACAGAAATCGAGGTCAGAGTCTGGATAGCAAACAAGATCAAGTGAATGGAGGAAAAGAGGCAATTAGAATTTCAAGAAATTATTCAAACGATGTCTCAAGAACTCAACAATTTCAAACATAAAATGAGAAAAAGATTTTGACACTTTGAGGCAAGAGTTTGCAGCTCTAAAAGATCTGAAAAATTCAGTAGAATCTCTTCCTAACAGAGTGGGGCAAGCAGAAGGAAGGATCTCTGACACTGAAGACAAAGCATTTGAACATGTGAAGCACTCAAAAATGAAGAGAAATGGAGAGCAAAATCTGATCATTCTCACAGAGAGGTCAGGGATAATTCAAAGAAAACTAATATTCATCTTATAGGAATCCCTGAAGGAGATGAAATTGCTTCACAAAGCAGAGGTTCCTCTTCATGAAATTATGAAAGAGAACTTTCCAGATATGCCAAGAGATTCTGAAATTCAGGTAACAGACAGTTTCAGAACCCCAGCATGACTCAACCCGAACAAGACATTCCCCAGGCACATCATAATTAAACTCACCAAAGATAATATGAAAGAGTAAATTCTGAAAGCAGTTAGACGTAAGAAAACCATAACCCACAAGGGGAAGAGCATTAGAATGACTGCAGATCTCTCTGCTGAAATCTTTCAGGCTAGAAGAGGATGGTCATCAACTTTTAATCTACTAAAACAAAACAACTGTCAACCAGGATCCTGTATCCAGTTAAACTGAGTTAATCTATGATGAAGTAATTAAATACTTTAAAGACATTCACATATTGAAAAAATTTGCCATAACTTAACCAGCTCTCCAGGAAATTCTCAAAACAATCCTCCATAATGACCAGTGCAATCCTCCACCACAAAAGTAAACTCACTCAGAAACTTTTATTTAAATTCCAACTTCCACAGTGGCAAAGGATTAAAAATATTCCCTGAACCTTTCAGCAACTGGATACCCAAATTTTTACTAGGCTTATCAATAATTTTAATCAATGTGACTGGCTTAAATTGTCCTCTAAAATGGCACAGATTGGCTGATTGGATAGAGAAATTTAGACCGGACATCTGTTGTATTCAAGAATCGCATCTTACTTTAAAAGATAAATATAGACTCAGGGTGAAGGGATGGTCATCTATATTCCAGAAAATGAAAAGCAGAAAAAAGCAGGTGTTGCAATTTTATTGGCAGATACAATAGGGTTTAAACCAACAAAAGTAAGCAAGGATGAGGATGGCCATTTTATATTTGTTAAGGGTAATACTCAATATGATGAGATGTCAATTATCAATATACATGCACCCAATCAGAATGCACCTCAATTTATAAGAGATACTCTAACAGGCATGAGCAGCTTGATCTCTCCCAGCTTCATCATAGTCAGAGATTTTAACACTCCTTTAGCAGTGTTGGATAGATCCTCCAATAAGAAGTTTATTAAAGAAATTTTAGATTTAAAATTAGTTATTCAACTTTTGGACCTAACCACATGTACAGAACATTTCATCCTAACAAAACTGAATACACATTTTTCTCATCAGTCCATGGAACATACTCCAAAATCGATCACATATTAGGTCATAAGTCTAACCTCAGTAAGCTTAAAAGAATGGAAATTATTCTATGCATCTTCTTGGACCATCATGGAATAAAAGTTGAACACAGTAATAACAGAAATCTGCAGACTCATACAAAAACATGGAAGCTAAATAACCTTATGCTGAATGATAGATGGATTATAGACAAGACCGAGAAAGAAATTACCAAATTTTTAGAACAAAACGATAATGAAGATACGAGTTACCAGAAGTTATGGGATACTGCAAAGGCAGTCCTAAGAGGGAAATTTATCGCACTGCAAGCCTTCCTCAAAAAAACGGAAAGAGAGGAAGTTAACAACTTAATGAGACATCTCACGCAACTGGAAAAGGAAGAACATTCCAATCCCAAATCCAGCAGAAGAAAGGAAATAACCAAAATTAGAGCAGAATTGAATGAAATTAAAAACAAAAGGATTAGACCAGATCAATAAATCAAAAGTTGGTTTTGTGAAAAGATCAATAAAATATATAAACCTTTGGCCAACCTAACCAAGAAAAAGAGAATAAAATCTCTAATCTCATCAACCAGACATGGTAAAGATGTAATAACAACAGCCCCTTTAGAAATTCAAAAAAATCCTTAATGAATATTACAAGAAACTTTATTGCCAGAAATGTGAAAATTTGAAGGAAATCGACCAGTACTTGGAAGCATGCCACCTTCAAAGACTTAGCCAAAAGGAAGTGGAAATAT
>NW_003852581.1:371569-380677 GCF_000181295.1 Otolemur garnettii
ATTTAATAAAGAAAAAAAGGGATTACCTCTATGGTTTATCTCACAAGGGTACAAGTGAATCTTTCTAAAAGTAGAATATAAACATCTTAACACAATAACTAAAAAAATGACATGAAGGCTAAGTTAACCAGTTTGATGAAAATGTTTCAAATTGTATATGAAAACACCACACTGTACCCTGAGATTGCATTAATGCACATATCTATGATTTAATTAATCCCCCCAAAAGAAAACTAATAAACTAGAAATAGCAAGGAACTCAAATATAACTGCTATATATCAAGTTAATGAAATAGAGAAAAATACTGAGATGACCATAATGAATGCAGAAAGAAGTTAACAACAACAAAATATAATTAGGGAGAAAATAATAGAGATGAAGAACAAAATATTATAGTAAGGATAATTCTAATAGAGAATAACTTCAATTTTACAAATAGAGAAAGTGTTAGAACATATAACAGCATAGAAAATATGAATGAATAGAAGAGCTATATTGCAAATATAAAGACTATTATCCTGTGTTTTAGATTAATCTGACAGAGATTTAATGAAATTTGTTCATATTCTGATTATATTATTAACCAGTAAGGATGAAGGCAGGCAGTCATACAAGGCAAGTCATGTACACAAGGAAAAATATCTACCTCATGTGCTACTTCTCCACAGATACAGGTAATATTTATAACGTTCTAAAAGAGAGTGTGATTCAAGATTAGTAGCTAAATTTTAGATGTAAGTTTAACAAACATTCTAAAGCATAAAAGAACCTAGACCCTTCTTTGGGGGAGGAAAATAAAAAAGCAACTATTGAATAGTGAAGTACTTCATTTAAAATCCCCAGCAAATGATAAATGGCTAACTAACAGAAAAGAGGAATCGAGATAGTGTATAGGAAGTATTGGTAGCAGATATTTATTCAGTTAATGTTAGCCTCAAAAATAACCAGGAGTTTATGCTTACAGAATAGAATACATACTGTGATTGTGAAATGTATACACACACATACATATGCATATATATATATATATATAATGCCCATAAATATACAAATCTCACAAAAATCAGAAAGTGGTGGAGGGGAAGACAGGAAGTATAAGAATGCTATTTTCCTAATCTTTCAAGTCAGAAAATCAGGACATACTGCATAAAATTGAAACAAATGGTTAATTATTTATGATTCCAAAATAACAAAAGAGAATTGAAATGATATTCCTCTATTTAGAAACAAATATATTTTGAATTAGGTTATATATTTGATGTCATTATTATTATGCTTCATTATAAAATTATCATTATCACAACTATTTATGATTACCATTCTAAATTATTTTATACCAACTTTTCATCCATTCATAGTCCCACCTCCCCAGCTGATGATGTGTTTATGAGAGTCAGCAGTTTCCAATCTGAAAAGCAAAGAAAGAAGGTGCCTTCGAAGACAAAGTTAAGATATGTGGAATTTTAAGTCAAGATCAGCTATAGCCTTGTCAACTTCCATTATTACATTATATTCCTTAAAATTTAACAAATTCACCAGGGCCTGCTAAACAAGAACAAAAATGAAACATCTGATTCACTAGAGGATTAGATACACTAAAGCAATCAATGAAATGTGTCTAAGTGGCATTGCCTCCTATCAGGAAACTGATTTGAGAAGACCTCATTGACAGGGAGGAAAGATAGTTCTGCTTTAAGATAATTACTGATAGTAGAATGATTAAGGACTAGTTATAAGATTAACTCTGGGACAGAGCTGAAAACCAGATCAGAGGAGCAGTGACATAAGCAAAGGCTCTAGGTATACAGAAAAGATGTGGTTTCACAGGGGAAAGTTCCTCCTATTGGGAGATTCAAGAGCATTAAACTATGAGACATGTCCTGGTTCTGCCACTTTACTAGCTATAGGTGTTTTGATATGTCACTTCCTTTCTGGAGGCCTAAATTTTATGACCTCTAGACATGTTCTTGGTTTTATTTTAATTTTTAATTTTTTTTTTTTTTGTATTTCTGAGTCTGATACCCATAGGCCTACCTTTTCTGCTTAGGTTGAAGGTGGGACAAGGCTTCCTAATTGGTTATGACTAGACATCCACTTCCAGACACAATCTTCTACAAAAATATGAAATTGGCAAAGTTTATCTCTGGAACATTTTTACCTTGCTAATGTGGTGCACACACCTCATCTTGTTGTTTGTTTTACTTCTTCCCCCAAACCTCTAACATTTAATCTAAAGTCTTTCAAAGATTAGCTGATAATTGTTTAAATGCTGAAGGTAGGGTGTTGTCAGAAATTAGGGAAGCATTCACAGAAGAAGAGGTTAAAATTTGAAGTGGGATTATCTGGGGCAAAGGGAAAAGTTCAGTCTGCTGGATACAGGAGCACAGAGGGTAAATTTTTCAGAGAAAGGGACTAGAGAACTTAGAATGGGATCAGAATGTTGGGGTTTTATTCTTCAGGGTTAAGGTGTTTAAATTAATTTGATTGAAAGTGGGGAGCCTTTGAAGATTTTTTCCCCAGGGGGTTACAAGAACAGGATGAAGCACAATTCTCTAAAAGAGCTAGTTAAAGAATAAGCAGTACCAGAATTGCCCCCTGAAGGGAAAGAAGAGAACAGGAAAGCTGCATTGAGCCTGGAGTGGGAAAACATGGGACACTGAGAGTAAGAGTGTCAGGATAGGAGGACTGAATATCTGAGGACAAATTCTGGCTGAGTTGCTATCTTCTGCTAGCTGGAAATCATACCATGAAAGATCAATTCTTTAGTATCTGAAAAAAAATTTTTTTAAGATCTTGAGACCCCTAAGAAAATTCAAACACCCTGAAGAAATAAACATCTAAATGAGTTAGTGTACTCTATTTCCATCACTTCACATACCTTTTCTTTTCACATATGTAAAATGGGGATAATACCTGTTTTGCAGAACTCTTAAATTTGGCACAAGACAGATAATGACAGGGTCAGATGAGATGGTAGGTGTTAAAAGCATTTTGTAAAGGGCAAAATGTTGGACCACTGTAAGTAATGGTAAGAATTTTTATACTTTTCTTTTCTCCTCCACAGTACCTAACAGAGGACATATGTACATATTAAGGGTGATTAAATTGAAATTAATTTCTATGATTTAATATATTTTCATAGGCATTATATGGAGCTGAAAATCTCTAATAACAATAATAAAGACAAAAAGCCTTTCTTAACAAAGGGTAGTCCATGATCAAGCT
Organism: Otolemur garnettii; assembly: GCF_000181295.1. Lineage (NCBI taxonomy): Eukaryota > Metazoa > Chordata > Mammalia > Primates > Galagidae > Otolemur > Otolemur garnettii. The sequence continues at coordinate 374,796 of NW_003852581.1, forward strand.
AATTTAGAATCCAAAAGGTATGTGGAGGCTTGAGAAAGAGAGCAATTATTTACCTTCATTTTTGAAGTGGCCTCTGGAATATTTGTAGCTAGAAAGCTGGCTCCAATAGCTCAGTTGACAGGGTGCTGGCCACATACACCAAGGGTGTTGGGTTCGAACCTGGCCCTGGCCAGCTGAAAAATAAATTTTGCTTCATACTATCACTACTTCCTAATTAAAGGTAAGTTTAGAGTACATCTCTGTGGTATTTAACTTAAAGTTTATACACTTTAAAAGATGTGATCCAATAAAATTTGCTTATTAAAACAATTACTTGTGTTTAATTTTTAATATAAGAAATTAGCTAATTATTTTACTCAAAATGCTTCATGTCAATAATTATAATTGTTTTCACTTTATCTGAATATATTTTTACTGATTACTCTAAGACTTTGTTTAAGAAAGAATAGAACCAATATTGGCTCACCCTAAACCTTAAAGTCTCAGACAGCTTTGAGGCTTCTTCAGAATTATTATTGCCTTTTAATATGCTAATCAGATTTGTGTCTTACAAAGATGACATAGTCAGGCCATAAACAGTGAAAATGGTTCCAGCCCATGACCTGATTCTATTGCAGACCCCTGGATCACCCTCCTTAGAAAAATCCCTAACTGCCATCTTTTATCATTGCCCAACCCAGCAAGAAGCAGTTAAGATTAAGTCGATGCCCTTTTTTGCTAACAGTGGGTTAGAGTTTCTACTAGGAGATGAAGAATTGATACATAGTTCCCCCATTCAGGGTTAGACAGGGTCCCTGATTTGCTAGGCCTGTGCAATTTCATGTAAGCTGGACCTTTTTTGAATTGGGTGCCCTGATGTTTTTCCCAGAGCTGGAGGGAATTCATTCACTTGTTAATACACTCTTCAATACTGAAGTCTGCCAAGTTCTGGCCAAATGTAATTCCCAAGACCTCTCTTTTTTACAAAACAGTGTATATCCATCTAGACAACAGACCCATGTATAGACTTCCCACTTTGTCCTTTCCCTATGCCAGAATCTCTGTGATTTTTATTCCTTCTGTATTCTTTTCTACCTAATAAATCCTATCTTATCACTGATCTGTGGTCCACAGATTTATTATTTGAATCTGAGACCAAGGACCCACTCCAGACAGAAATTCTACCAACACTTCTAGCACTTATATTTCTCCTGTTTTTTCTTGGCTAAATCCCCAAGTGGCTAGACATCCCCCAACAGCAATAAATTTTTCTATATTTAGGTAGGTCATTGAAAATAGATAGATGTAAAGAAAAAAAAGATAAATTCATAGAAAGCTCAGTTTTCTGAAGAGCAATGGATAAAACTTCAGTTAGTAGATTTGAATTATTGTCTTGGACCTGACACTTACTGCTTTAGGCAAAGGGCAGTAATTTCTCTATATGAATGAGTTTCCCCTAACAGGCTGTAATTTCTCTATATGAATGAGTTAGTGAAGGAGTAGATATCTAGAGTCTCTTCCACTTCCATCAATTTAATTGCTATACCCGAGAATGTAAAATATAATTCTGTCCACTGGCTTAGATAAATGATACCAAAGCACATGCAAATTTGTAGGTGTTCTGCTTTATTATTTCATTATGTGAGTTTCTTAACAAAATTTATTGGAAGAAAGACCACTTGCATAAGTACTCTCATGATTGTTAGGTAGGCACTTCTAGATATTGCACTAAGCCTTTCATAATACTGAATATTTAAGTTTCTCACCATCCACACAGCAACATCTCAAAAGGTATAATCTCAAGATCAACTTCATTAAGATCACCTGAAATGCTATTTGTAATGTATTTTTTTTATTTTTTCAAATTAATACGAGGGTACAATATTTAGGTTACATTGTTCTCACTTCCAGGGTAAAGTCTCATTTGTAGAAGAGCACCTCACCCAGGAGGTGTGTTATGCATCCTCACAATATGCACATTTGGTGACATCCCTCCTCATGCCCTCCCTCCTTCTGCCATACGTCTTCCTCTCTTCACCCTCCCATTTCTCCCTATCCCCAAACTGGACTATAATATTATTTTATTGTTCTTATGAGCATGTAATTGTTTATATATTGATTTCATATTAGTATGGAGTATACTGGATATTTACTTTTCCATCCTTTTGATACTTTACTAAGCAGAATGTATTTCAACTCCATCCAGGTAAATGTAAAAGATGTAAAGTCTCCATCTTTTTTAATGGCTGAATAATATTTCGTGGTATACAGACACCACAGTTTGTTGATCCATTCACGGATTTCTTCCACAACTTGGCAATTATGAATTGAGCCACAATAAACATTCTAGTGCAAATGTCTTTGTGGTAAAATGACTTTTGTTCTTGGTAGATACCTAGTAATGGTATTGGAGGGTCAAATGGAAGGTCTACATTTAGATCTTTAAGGATTCTCCATACTTCTCTCCAAAAAGGCTGTATTAGTTAGCAATCCTACCAGCAGTGTAGAAGTGTTCCCTTCTCTCCACATCCACACCAACATTTGGTGTTTGGAGACTGTGATGTGGGCTAATCTTGCTGGGGTTAGGTGATATCTTAGAGTGGTTTTGATTTGCATTTCTATACAATTAGCATCTTTTCATGTATTTATTGGCCATTTGTTTGTCATCCTTGAAGTTTCTGTTCAAATATCTTGCCCACTTATAGAGAGGGTTGTTAACACTTTTCTTATTGTTTAATTTGAGTTCTCTTTAGATTGTAGTTATCAGGCCATTGTTAGATTCATAACATCCAAAATTTTTCTCCCATCCTGAAGGCTATATGCTTCCTTTGTTTGTAGTAGCCTTAGCTTGGCAAAAGCTTTTTAGTTTGATCAAATCTCAGTTATTTATATTTGGTGTTGCTGGAATGGATAGGGTAGTCTTCCACATAAAGTATTTTTCCAGGCCAATATCTTCAAGTGTTTTCCCCACACTCTCTTCTGGAATTTTTAATGATTCATGTCTTAAATTTAAATCTTTTATCCAATAATAATCATTTTTTGTCAATGGTGAAAGGTGTGGGTCCAGTTTCAGTCTTCTGCATGTGGATAACAAGTTCTCCCTGCACCATTTATTAACAAAGGATTCTTTTCCTCATCAAATGTTTTTATTAGGCTTATCAAACATTAAATGATGATATGTGGCTGGATTCATCACTAGATTCTCTGTTGTATTCCATGGATCTACATCTCTATTTTTATGCCAGTACCATGATGTTTTGATTGGTATATAGCCTTTTAATAGAACCTGAAATCTGGCAACATGGTGTCTCCAGATTTGTTTTTATTTCTAAGAACTGTATTTTCTATTTGTGTCTTTTTTCCTGATTCCATATAAATTGAAATACAATTTTTTCAAGTTCTTTAAAGTATGACATTGGTGCTTTAATGGGGATTGCATTAAATCTATAGAGTGCTTTGAATAAGATGAGCATTTTAACAACGTTGATTCTTCCTAGCCATGAGCATGGTATGTTCTTCCCTTTGTTGACATCTTCTTCTATTTCCTTTCTCAAAGTTTTGTAATTCCCTTTAGAGAGGTATTTCACATATTTTGTTAGCTATATTCACAGATCTATCTATCTATCTACCTATCTATCTTTCTTTCTTTTTTTATTTTGAAAGAATCTCAAACTGTCACCCTGGGTAGAGTGCTGTGGTATCACAACTCACAGCAATCTCAAACTCTTGGGCTTAAGCTATTCTCTTGCCTCAGTCTCCAAAGTAGCTAGGAATACAGGCGCCTGGCACAACACCTGGACTTTGTTGTTGTTGTTGTTGTTGTTGCAATTGTCACTATTGTTTTAGTGAGCAGGTTCCACCCTGCTCATTGTATGTGGCCAGCACCCTACCCACTGAGCTACAGGCACTGCCCATTCCCAGGTATTTCATCTTCTTTGGTGATATTGTAAAAGGAATAGACTCTTTGAGTTTATTCTCAGCTTGACAATTACTTACATATAAAAAGGCTACTGATTTGGGGGTATTGATTTTATATCCTGAGATGCTGCTATATACCTTGATCATGACTAAGAGATTTGCAGTTGAGTCTTTGGAGTTTTCCAGGTATCAAATCATGTCATCTGTGAAGAGGGAGAATTTAACCTCCTCTCTTCCCATTTGGATTCCTTTGGTCTCCTTCTCTTACCTTATTGTGATGACTAGGACTTCCAACACTATGATAAAATAGCAGTGGAGACAGTGGGCATCCTTGTCTGTTCCAGATTTGAGTGGAAATGCTTTGAGTTTTACTCAATTCAATATGATTTTGGCTGTGGGTTTGTTGTAGATAGCCTCTATCAGCTTAAGGAATGTTCCATGTAAGCCATTGTCTTGTATATTTTTATCATGAAAGAATGCTGGATATTATCAAAAGCCTTTTCTGCATCAATTGAAAGAATTATGTGGTCTTTGTTTTTTATTCTATTTATGTGTTGTATTATATTTATAGATTTGTGTATGTTGAACCAAACTTGTGTCTCTGGGATAAATCCTACTTGCTCATGGTATATAACCTTTTTAATATGTTGTTGTATTCTGTTTGCTAATATCTTGTTTAATATTTTTTGCATCAATATTAACTAATGTTATTGGTGTATAGTTTTTTTTGTTGTTGTTGTTGTTGAATCCTTTCCTGGTTTGGGGATCAGGGTGATATTTGTTTCACAGAATGCATTGAGGAGAATTCTTTCTTTATCTTTTGGAAAAATTTATGCATCATGGGAACTAGTTCCTCTTTAAAGGTTTGATAGAATTCTGATGTGAACCTATCTGGTCCAGGACTTTTATTTTTGGGAAATTTTGAGTAATTTATGCTGTTTCAGTACTTGATATTGGTGTATTTATGATTTCTAAATCTTTCTCACTGAATTTTGGAAGGCATTGTGCTTCTAGATATTGGTTCATCTCCTCTACATTTTCATATTTGTGGGAATAGAGGTTTTTGTAGTAATTATTGAGAATATTTTGTATTTCTGTGGCATCTGTTGTTATTTCCCATATTATAATGTATTTTTCATGGTTCCATTCTATATTTGATGAATAAGAACCTCCTTGGTAAATGGGAACTGGGATTCTATACATTAATTAACAAGATTTTCAGTTAATTCTAATGTCCACCAATGCTTAAGGACCACATAACATATGGTTAGTCTCATTCAAGCCTATATCTCCTATCTCCAGATACATAAGAACCAGGATAATTGTATCTTGAACATAGTGCTTGCTGGGGTAGAAGGGAGTGTGGATAAGGACACAGTATCAGGGCAAAGAGTATAATAAAATCAAATTACTGCTTATGGAAGAGAATATTAAAAAAAATTAAAGACTATGGTAGCTTGAAACTAAGCACAAGATTACATGATAATCTTACATATTAATGAGAAGGGAAAAGTGACAGGGAATATTTCACATTTAAAAAAAATCCCTCTGATATTCCACTTGTAGAGAGTACAGGTATATATGACATCTTTAAGTTGTCCAATTTTAAAATCAGGACTATTTACTGCCTGGAAACAGGACTGTGGCTCTAACTTACAAGAGGTGTTGACATTTTCTGGTTGGAAATTGGTATTTCTCTGAAGGTTTTAAATCCAAGCCATCTGCTGCTCCTCTGCCTCTGCATTCTGTGGTTCCACAGCTAGCAGGAGAAAAGAGAAGAAAGAAGGCAAAGGAAAAGGAAGATGTAAGAAAGAATTTAGAAAATGACAGATAAGGCTTGGCGCCTATGGCTCAACCGGCTAAGGCGCCAGCCACATACACCTGAGCTGGCAGGTTCGAATCCAGCCCAGACCCACCAAACAACAATGACGACTGCAACCAAAAAATAGCCAGGCATTGTGGCGGGCGCCTGTAGTCCCAGCTAC
>NW_003852581.1:380985-388756 GCF_000181295.1 Otolemur garnettii
AAAAAAAAAAAAAAAAAGAAAAATGAAAATGACAGATAAGCCAGGGAAACTAACTAATCAGATGGTGAGGAGAGAGATAGAGGTAGAGAGAGAGGATTCATCATAGGGAAAAATAGAAGGCAAAACCCAAAACCAAGCCATGTGAAATACTGACTAGAGTCTGGGCAACTGAACAAAGCTGTAAAGGAGAAAGACATAAGGTAGGTGTTTTTTCAGTAAAATTCTAATATGTCACATGAACTAAAAGACAGTTTAGTTTCTTGTCTAAGCTGGAGTAGGATCAACTGAAGGTCTTTGTAACCCATACAAATGAGTTTCTCCTTGAAGTTCAGAATATGTTTCAATATTGTCCTTGCCTTAAAATGCCTTTAAGAACTGGTTTTATAAAAAGAAATGTTCAAATACTTTTGCACATGATTGTATACTAATTTTCCACAGACAAATCCTAAGAGGTGAGTAACTGTGCTAACCAAAGGTACAGTGATAGACTCTATCTTGCTTGTTATTTTAGGCCAAAGGGTTACCAACTTAGAATGATATCTCCCACTATCTTGTTTTAAATTCTCAAGAAAGGCACTCCTTCTTCACTTTGTTTCTAGAAAGTCTCCATTAAAATGTAAGTCTCATTACGTGAAGAGGTAACATATTAATCAGTTCACACCATTAACATCCATTAATTTCTCAGATTAGCTTAGGCAGTTTTGTTTGGAGCAAGGTCCAAACATTCTCCAATAGGAGAATGTTATAAAGCCCAGGGAATTTAGATTTTATTTTTGTGGGAAGAAGTTTAAGAGAGGACAGTATTGGGATAAACTTTGCAGACATGTTGTTTCAAAGGTTCCACTTAAGGCTGTCCTGGGAAAGGGAAGCAAGAGCCAGGGAAAACTGGAGGAGGTAGGAGCTGGGTTTTCTTTGAGGCCAGTATTAATAGGATGGACATCTGGGGTTGGAGGAAGTATTGGAAAAAGGCATATGTATATACATACAAGAAGATAATTTGGGGTGGAAAATGCAGTAGGGGGAGGAAAAGTTCTGAAGACCAGTTTCTTCAATAACTTCTTATTACTTCTATCTCTGGAGCTCAATTTCTTCACTTGTTAAGATAAGCTGGCTGGATTAGATAATGTCAAAACTCCTCTAGAAGCAAATATTCTTGAATTTTTGCTTCACAATGTGACTTGGATTCTTCAATTTTTGGTAAAGTGAGTTCCTACTGCACTGACTATTTATGAGCATTCTGATTGGAAATGTGATACAAGGGCAAGACTTACATAATAACATGCTGACTGTGCTATCTTCTGATAAAAGTTCAATAAATAATCCACTGGTTTAGAATTAATAAAGGAGTTGCTTTCTCACAGGATCTTAATGCCTATATATGGGGTTGAATAGCTAGAAAGAAAGTATAAATAGCTTTTTATGTTTCAACTTTCTTACAGAGAATAGGATTTATGAGCAATAATGTCACTCCCTGTGCAGGCAGTCAAGAATAGAAAAAGTTTAAAAATTTTCAATCTGATGATGAGTCACCAAGATCCACTGAACCTAAAAGAAATGCTTTGGATAGTGTATGAAAGAGATATCCTAGGATATATAACCACATTCTCAATAAACTTTATATACATATCTATATTTAGATGTTATGATGTGTAGTATCTCCCTCTCAGTCCTAATAATTATTTATCTGAAAAAAAAAATGTCTCTAACATCTATAGGTATCTAAACAGAATGTTCTAGGCCTGGCACCTATAGCTCAGCAGCTGGGGCACCAGTTACATAAACAGGAGCTGGGGGGTTCGAATCCAGCCTAGGCCTGCAGAACAACAATGACAACTATAACAACAACAACAAAAAATAGCAGGGCATTTTGGTGGGCACCTGTAGTCCCAGCTACTTGGGAGGCTGAGGCAAGAGAATCACTTAACCCCAAGATTTTGAAGTTGCTGTGAGCTGTGATGCCATGGCACTCTACCCAGGCAACATAGTGAGACTCTGTCTCAAAAAAAAAAAAAAAAAAAAAAAAAAGAATGTTTTTCACTGAGTACATGAGAAATAAGCAGTAGCTTGATAATTTTCAATCCTCTTCTTCAATATGGAAGGCATAAACCTCTATAGTCATACCCATTTCTGAGAGTTTAGTTAATTTTTGGTCAACTTTGGGATGAAATATTAAATTGAAAATTCCTGAAATAAACAATTCATAAGTTTTAAATTGCATACCACTGTGAGCAATATTATGAAATCTCATGCTTCCCTGCTTCGTCTTGTTCCATCCATCCTGGATGTGACTTATCCTTTTGTCCAGTGTATCTACATGATTTAATACAACCTTCATATAGACCACTTCCCTACATTGACCACTTTCTTAAGTTGATGTAATTTTCATAGACCAGATATGCACCACATGTATGTATCAATGCAGTAAGCCTAGTTCCTTATGTTGACCACTTCTGTATGTTGATGACTTTGGGTGGTCAATTTACAGAAGTTCTACTATATATACTTACTCCTTGGGCATTAATCACTTAGTAGCCATTTGGGTTATCAGATAGACTGTTTGAAAGTGCTTGTATTAATGTGATCCTTATTTTGCTTAGTAATGGTACCAAAGCTTGAGAGTGCTGTGCTTAATTTACAAATTAAAATTTATCATAGTTTATACATACATGTACATGTATATATATATAATATAGGAAATAATATAGTAACTATAGGATATAGTACTAGCCAGGCTTTTAGGCATTCATTCAGGGTTTTAGAATGTGTACCCTGAGGATAAGGGAGACTACTATACCTACAAAAATGACTTAATTAATCCCACAGACTTTCAAAATTGGAAGATTGCCAGAGAACATTCAACCCAACCTTTTTATTTTAAAGGTGACAGGGTGACTTATCCAGGGTACCATAGTGATTAGAGGTAAAGCCTAGATGTGAAGTAGGTCTCCTGAATGCCCACAGAGGAAGTATAACTTCATGGTAGGAATGTGGACTTTAGAACTGAAACATAGGTTTGAACAATAGGTTGAATGTAGATTTTAGAACTGAAGCATAGGTTTGAGCATAGGTTGTGGAACCCTTATGAGGATAATAAATATATAATCTCTAATTCACATGTCAAGAAACAGCATAACATAGTATTTAAGAAAAATGTGGGTATTCCCATGGGATGAGGGTAGGGGTTACTAAAATAAAAGGAGGGAATTAAGAAGGGTGGAGGATTGGCAAGCCAATCCAGTCTTAAGCAAAAGTTTGGTTTATCTGCAGTATTACTTATACTCTTCCAGTCAACCAATTCCTGCTGCTTTTAATACCAGTTCATCTCTAGGCATTTAGTAAACCAATTATACTTAAGGTGAAGGTGGCTTAATTTGCCTTCTTAGGAATACAACCATGCCTTATTTAACAAATCCTCTTCTTAAAGTTTCATTTTTGTAAACAAATGGACTTTGATATAATCTTAATATGAATCATAATATATGAAACTGGAATTCTAGATAGGAATAGCAGCAAAAGGAAGGAGGATTTCTAGTCTTCAGTTTCTCCATTTTGCATGTAGACCTGGAAGCTGAGTAGGAGAGATATCACCAGTAGGGTATAGAAAACCACATATGGGATAGAAGGATGGGCCTCAACCACATAGCCCACTTAGTAGGGCAGGGAATATTATCTGAAAAGATATTCTCTCTGAGATTCCCTTTTTCTGTAAGATATCCTTTTATTTCATTTGGAGGAAGTTTCTGATTCCTATATAACTTGCTAAAATTCATTTTCTTCGTTTTTAGAGGTTTTAACAATTCCCATTAAAAAGAAGGGACTTTCCTAGCAAATATATCTGCTTATGTATAGGCCTTACCCTGAAAGTTGATATGAGTTTTATAAAGAAGTGGAAGAGTCCTGAGTATAAATTTCCTCATCTGATACTTTTTCCAGAGGTCACTCAAATACTTAATTCATGTATTAAAATGATAGGTTTTTCCCTCCTAACTCCTCTAAGGAGAGCAGTGGCCAAGTTGAGAAATATTTGTGAATTGAGATCCAATGTGGCTCACATTCAACCATTTCATTTGTTTTCAAATGGGTTACCTTGAAATGGAACTCTGAACAAACATAACAAAATTTATTAGTGGTGTCCATTTCTTCCCTACCCCTCATTATAAAGTGTGAGTCACGAGCCCCCATCGCTATTTCCCTAGGTAACACAAGTCTGTCTGCTTCTTTTTCATTGTGTTAGTCATTCCAGCAAGCCATAAGTTTCCCTGAGAGTTGGCAATTACATTTCCTGCTATAGCTGATATATTTTGTCAGATGGATCTGTACAATCAAGTTTTTCACTGTCCTGATTCAGGCAAGAGTGTCAATAAACCCAGCCAGTAGAATGCATATATCAAAAAATAGACTTTTAGAGTATGAAGTGTCAATATCTGTTAACATGTCACTACTCTTCCAAAATGAATTTGAAATTTGCACCTAAACCAAAAACCAATAATTAAGAATAGCAATGTGCTCTTTCTCTACACAAGTCTCTATTCTATTATATGACCTGAAAATAAATAAACCATTGGAAATTCAAAATAAAATTAAGAGACTTTAATCAAGCATTTCCTGATTTTAAGAACTGGATGATAAATAAGAGGGGAAAGAGGATGCTATCTGATGTTATTTCAGTGTGCAGTGAGGTGGCACCATTTCTTACAATACATCTTCTTCTATTAAACTGCTAATGTTCCAATATCTTCCATTCAGTAATTCCATAGCCACTTGAGTTTACTATGTGCCAGGCAGTAGCAGTGGAATATTTATGGGGGAAGAATAAGAAAGGAATATATCAAGAAAAGAAAAGTTTCAAAAAGGAGAGATAGACAGATTTTCTTAGTAACATATTTGATACACAGCTCCAATTAGCTAGTTCAATTGGTGACCATACCTTTTGAAGATCTGGTACCTCTTTTGGTTGTGTGATACAATCCTTCAAAAGTAATATTTTACATTTAAGTTTTATTTTTTATTTTAACAGTTATAGAATGATTGTTGAATAGTGTTGCATTAATTTAAGGTAAATAAAGTTTCATTGTTAGTATGCAAGTAATTCAGCACTTTTGTTTTGAACATGAGAAAGTAGTGAAATATTTTGGCATAACTTGTGAAGGGTTTTCACAATGATTCATTTGTTTATAATTCCTAAGGAGCATTATCCTAGAGTATATATTTTGTGCAAACCAACTTAGAATATGTTCAAAGATCACTGTTTACATTGTTAGTATCTGCAGTTTCCAACAAAGATTTACATTGGTTTTAGCAATATTTGACACCTGATTCCTGAAAACAGTAGGGAATGATACCAGTAATACTTCTGAGCCATGTTAGTATGACCTACCCTGCAGCAGAAATCACACAGCCTGAGATGACTAATTTTCAAAGATAAGAAATTTCTTTTATGAATCTTTATATTAAGTAGTAAACTGATTTCTTCATTTTCTCAGTTCTAGGTCTACCATACCATAAGCATTTCATAGTTCTTAAATAATTAGTATTCTGTAGACTGGACTCCAAATAGACACATTCTTACCAATTCTTGCCTCTAGTGAATAATGTTACTTACATAAGCATGACTCTATAGTTGGAAGTGATAAAATTAGGCCATAATACACAGGAAAAGAAAACTATCTACTTCTTTTTTTTCATTAAAAAATGATTTTCTTCATTTTACTGCTATGAAGGCAACTGTGGGTTGTTTTCTACCCTTTGGAATCACAGGCAAAGAACTGGCTCATGTTTATAACTCTATATTTCACCATTCTACCCACTTCTAAGCTCCATCTCTAGCAATAGGAAAGGTAATGACCCAGACCTCTGTTTTGTCTTTAATCTTAGTTATAAATGTTTAATCAGAATCTGCCCTGAGAAGCCTTTACAATTTAGCTACTGAATTTAGCACAGTAACATACACTATTATTCCAATATCATCCTGTAGCAATGACAACATTATTTACCTCTTAGTTCTATGAACAGTGTCTCTAAACAATTTTTAAATGCAAAAAACTTGACTTAGCACTCAGTATTTACAATGGTAAACAGAATAATGACTGAACATATGCTCCAAAGGAAAATTACTTGTAATAAACAGAAGTTTGGGCTTTCATACTTACAAGGCATCAGAATTTCCTTCTTAAATAAAAAAACACTTTTTGAATACTCACTAGGTGCATGGTAATATGTTAAATGCTCACATGAGTTGATGCTATTTAGGGAAAATAGATTTTCTGTTCTTTGGGTAGAGAGCCTCCAATTAAGGGTTGTAGCTTCATATGTCTATTCCTAAGTCAAAAAGTACAGAACTGAATAAAATCAGAATTGACTATTTCTCTTTAAAATTTGGTTCAAATCCAAGATAAAGAATGGAGGTGTTACATTATAATTAAATATATATATATATATATATATGAATTCATGAGCCCATATTGATATAAACTATTGAATAGGTAAATAAATAAGACAGAAGATTAAACTCATATCGACTTGTAGAATTTCAGCTAGTACGTGCAGAAAAGATGATGAAAAAAGAAAATCACTATTTAGCAAACATCACAGTAATAATTGTTTCAGACAAGAGTCATCAATGTATGCTAAAATTAGTGGAAAAAAGTATTAAGAAAAATAACATATTATCATAGTGTCAAAGTATCTCCCCCATAAGATAATTATAAGAGAAAAAATGACTTTAGAGTGGAGAAACACTTAATCAGATGATCTAAGTTACTATTACTAGTAATGGGACAAATGGACACCATATGTATTCTGAAATGACTGAAAAGCACACAATATTACTTCTATGGTATTTCTACCTAAATGCCTAAAATGATCATAAACTTAAATTGAAGAATATTGTAAAAAACAAAAAAAACAAAAAACTGCCATTGATTTTTAAAGGTATCAAGGCCCTGAAAAACATTAAAGATAAGGATACTGTTCTAGTTCAAAGGAGACTAAAGAGACATGGGTCTAAATATAAGATCTTGAATTAGATGTTGGATCAGAAAAAGCACATTAGTGAAATTTAATTAAGATCTGTAGATTATTTTTTGTTTTCTTTGTAAATTTTGTATTAAATCATAACTGTGTACTTGATGCATTTATGTGCATCAACGCGTAAATGTGTACATGTGCTTATTTTATATACAATTTGAAATTCTTACATCAAACTGGTTAACATAGCCTTCACCTTACTTACTTAATTGTTGTGTTAAACATTTATGCTCCTAATAGGTTTGACATATACCCATGCAATATGCACCATAGGTTAGGTCCTACTGATTACCCTCCCTCTGCTGGCCTTCCCCTTCCCCTCTTCTCACCCTCCTCTTTTGTCCTTCATTCTTGGCTATAGTTGTGTTTTATCATTTGTATGAAAGTGTGGGTGACTATGCATTGGTTTCATAATAGTGCTGAATACATTGAATAATTTTTCTTCCATTCTTGAGATACTTTACTAAGAAGAATATCTTCCATCTCCATCCATGTAAACTTAAAACAGGTAAAGTCTTCATATTTTTTATGGCTGCATAATATTCCATGAATATATATATATATATATATATCACAATTTGTTAATCCATTCATGGATTGATGAGCACTTGGGCTTCTTCCATGACATGGCAATCATGAATTAGGCTGCAATAAACATTTTTTTTATTAAATTATAGTTGTGGACATTAATACTATCATGGGGTACAGTGTGTTGGTTCAATATACAATTTGAAACATTCTCACC
>NW_003852581.1:388938-390211 GCF_000181295.1 Otolemur garnettii
TAGCTAACTATCAGTTTCATAGTAGGGTTGAGTACATTGGATACTTTTTCTTCCATTCTTGAGATACTTTGCTAAGAAGAATATTTTCCAGCTTCATCCATGTAAACATGAAGGAAGTAAAGTCTCTATCTTTTTTATGGCTGCATGGTATTCCATGGTGTACATATACCACAATTTATTGATCCATTCATGGATCGATGGGCTCTTGGGCTTCTTCCATGTCCTAGCAATTGTGAATTGGGCAGCAGAGAACATTCTGGGACAAATATCTGTATTGTAATGTGATTTTTGGTCTTCTCAATATATACTTAGCAGAGGAATTATAAGATCAAATGGCAGATCTATTTTTAGTTCTCTAAGTGTTCTCCAGATGTCTTTCCAAAAGGACCGTATTAGGTTGCATTCCCACCAACAGCGTAGAAGTATTCCCTTTTCTCCACATCTACGCCAACATCTCTTAATTTGGGATTTTGTGATATGGGCTAATCTTACTGGTGTTAGATGATATCTCAAAGTAGTTTTGATTTGCATTACTCTGATGATTAATGATGGTGAGCATTTTTTTATATGTCTGTAGGCCATGTGTCTGTCTTCTTTAGAGAAGCTTCTCTTCAAGTCCCTTGCCCACCCAGAGATGGGACCACTTGTTCTATTCTTGCTAATACGTTTGTGTTCTTTGTGGATTCTGGTTATTAAACCTTTGTTGGAAACATAACCAGCAAATATCTTTTCCCATTCTAAGGGCTGTCTGCTTCTTTTTCTTACTGTGTTCTTGGCTGTGCAGAAGCTCTTTAGTTTGATCAGGTCCAAATAGTGTATTTTTGATGTTGCTTCAATTGCCCAGAGGGTCCTCATGAAATATTCACTCAGGCCAATTTCTTCAAGAGTTTTCTCCACACTTTCATCTAGTGTTTTTATAGTTTCATGTCTTAAATTTAAATCTTTACTCCAATGAGAGTATATCTTAGTTAGTGGTGACAGGTATGGGTCCAGTTTCAGTCTTCTGCAGGTCGCCAGCCAGTTCATCCAGCATCATTTGCTAAATGGGGAATCTTCTCCCCAGTCAATATTTTTAATTGGCTTGTCAAATATCATATAGCTATAAGTAGTGGGGTTCATCTCTTGGTTCTCTATTCTGTTCCATATATCTACCTCTCTGTTTTGGTGCCAGTACCATGCTGTTTTGATCACAATGGATTTATAATATAGTCTGATGTCTGGTAGCAGGATTCCTCCTGCTTTGTTTTTGTTTCTGAGTAACGTCTTGGCTATT
>NW_003852581.1:391342-425904 GCF_000181295.1 Otolemur garnettii
GCCACCTTAGGTGTATGTGGCTGGCGCCTTAGCCGGTTGAGCTATAGTCGCCGAGCCTTGTTTGTTAGGATCTTATTGAATATTTTTGCATCAATGTTCATTAGTGATATTGGTCTATAATTTTCTTTTCTTGTTTGGTCTTTCCCTGGTTTGGTGGTCAAGGTGATGTTTGCTTGATAGAATGTGTTTGGTAGTATTCTGTCTTTGTCTATATTTTGGGAAAGTTTAAGTAATATAGGTGTTAGTTCCTCTTTAAAGGTTTGGTAGAATTCTGATGTGAAGCCATCTGGTCCTGGGCTTTTCTTTTTAGGGAGATTTTGTATAGTTGATGTTATTTCAGAGCTTGATATGCACCTGTTCAACATTTCTACTTGGTTCTGACTAAGTCTTGGAAGGTGGCGTGCTTCCAAGTATTAGTCGATTTCTTTCAGATTTTCATGTTTCTGAGAGTAAAGTTTCTTGTAATATTCATGAAGGATTTCTTGAATTTCTGAGAGGTCTGTTGTAATTTTGTCTTTACCATTTCTGATTGATAAAATTAGAGATTTAACTCTTTTTTTCTTAGTTAGGTTGGCCAAGGGCTTATCTATTTTATTGACCTTTTAAAAAAACCAACTTTTTGATTTGTTAATCTGTTGTATAATCTTTTTTTTGGTCAATTTCCTTTAATTCTGCTCTAATTTTGGTTATTTCTTTTCTTCTGCTGTCTTTTGGATTGGAGTGTTCTTCCTTTTCCAGTTGCTTGAGCAGTTCCATTAAGTTGCTAACTTCTCTTTCAGTTTTCTTGAGGTAGGCTTGCAGTGCAATAAATTTCCCTCTTAGGACTGCCTTTGCAGTATCCCAGAGGTTCTGATAACTCGTCTCTTCATTATTGTTTAGTTCCAAAAATTTGGTAATTTCCTTCTTGATCTCATCTCTTACCCAAATATCATTGAGTATAAGGTTATTTAGCTTCCAAGTTTTTGTTTGAGTCTGCAGATTCCTGTTGTTACTGAGTTCAATTTTTATTCCATGGTGGTCTGAGAAGATGCAAGGGATAATTTCTATTCTTTTAAATCTGATGAGGTTAGACTTGTGACTTAATATGTGGTCTATTTTGGAGTATGTTCCATGGGCTGATGAGTAAAATGTGGATTCAGTTTTATTAGGGTTAAATGTTCTATAGGTATCCGTTAAATCCAAATGCTGAATGGTTAAGTTTAAATCCAAGATTTCTTTGCTATGTTTCTTGTTGGAGGATCTGTCCAGCACTGCCAAAGGAGTTTAAAATCTCCAACTATGATGGAGCTAGAAGTAATCAGGTTGCTCATGTCTGTTAGAGTGTCTCTTATAAATTGATGTGCCTTCTGGTTAGGTACATAAATACTGATAATTGAAATCTCATCATATTTAGTTTTACCCTTAACTAGTATAAAGTAACCATTTTTATCCTTGCTCACTTTTGTTGGTTTAAAGCCTATTGTATCTGTGAATAACATTGCAACACTTGCTTTTTTCTGCTTTCCATTGGTCTAGAATATAGATGACCATCCCTTCACTCTGAGTTTATGCTTGTCTTTCAAAGTAAGGTGAATTTCTTGTATGCAGAAGATATCTGGCCTGAGTTTTTGTATCCAGTCAGCCAGCCTGTGCCTCTTTAGAGGGCAATTTAAGCCATTCACATTGATTGAGAATATTGATAAGCCTGGTATACTTTTGAGTATCGAATTTTTTGGAAGTCCAGTGGACATCTTTAATCCTCTCATCACTGTGGAAATTAGAATTTGATCAAAATTTTCTGGGTGGTTTTATTTATGTGGTGGAGGATTGTGCTGATCATCATGGAGGATAGATCTGAGAATATCCTGAAGGGCTGGTTTAGTTATGGCAAATTTCTTCAACATGTGAATGTCATTAAAGTATTTGATTTCTCCATCATAAATGAAACTCAGTTTAGCTGGATACAGGATTCTGGGTTGAAAGTTATTTTGTTTTAAGAGATTAAAAGTCAATGACCACCCTCTTCTAGCTTGAAAGGTTTCAGCAGAGAGATCTGCAGTCATTCTAATATTCTTACCCTTGTAGGTTAGGGTTTTCTTGCATCTAGCTGCTTTCAGAATTTTCTCTTTCTCTTTCATGCTAACTTTGGTGAAGTTGATTATGATATGCCTGGGGGATGTATTATTCGAGTTGAGTCATGCTGGGGTTCTAAAGCTGTCTGCTATCTGAATTTCAGAATCTCTTGGCATGTCTGGAAAGTTCTCTTTCATAATTTCATGAAGAAACACCTCTGTGTTTTTTGAAGCAACTTCGTCACCTTCACAAATTCCTATAAGGCAAATATTAGTTTTCTTTGAATTATCCAAGAGCTCTCTGAGCAATTGGTCTATTTTTATTCTCCATTTGTCTTGATCTTTGAGAATCTGGTCACAGTTCAGAATTTGTGTCTTTGGTGTCAGAGATCCTTTCTTCTGCCTGGTCCACTCTCTGAATGAGAAATTCATCTGTATTTTTTGGATCTTAAAGGGCTGCAACCTCTTGCGTCAGTATGTCATGGTCTTTGATCATTTTATCTTTGAAATTATTAAATTCTTGAGACAGCTTTTGAATAATTTAAAATTCTAGATCCCTCCTTTCCTCCAATCTATTGATTTTATTCAATATCCAGATTCTGAACTCGATTTCTGATATCTCAGCCACCTGTTTATGGAAGGGGTGTTCAATTGTGTCTGCTCCATTCTTCCTTGGGGGGGTTGATTTATTCTGGTTACCAGAGTTTTTCTGCTGATTCCGCCTCATGCTGAATTTGCACCTATCAAAGACCATTCCTAAAACCGTTCTGCCAGTGGCTTCTTCTGGTTTTCTAGATAGACAGGACATGACTGCCTGGAAAAGCCTCAGGAATGTAAAGTTTTGTTCCTGCTGCTACAGCTGTTGCTCTTCGCCTTGTGGTATCACTGGTCCAGTGTGGTTCCCTCTCAACTGACCATTCTCTCACCGTTCTCAGACCCAGCCTGGAATGCTAGGGCCCCCCAGGGAGCGGGGGAGCAACCTGTAGGCAGCCGCAAAAGGGATGTGCTGGCTGGATCAGTCCTCAGTGAGTGCCACTGTGGAGCCCCCAAGGAGCAGAGACAACAGCAGGCAGGCAGCCATGTGGGGGCATGCTGGCTGGGTGGATCAGTCTTCAGTGTGGCCACCAGGGATCCCCTGGGGTGCAGGGGGCAACCAGCAGGCAGTGAGTTCCTGGGAAGTGGGGACCACTGCCCTGGCAGGGAAGCAGGCACAGGACACGCTGGCCTTCACAGGATTCTGTCATGGGGTGCGGCGGTGCAGGTGGCCCCCATGGAGCAGGGACCGTGGACGGGGCAGGCAAGCATGCGTGGGAAGTGCTGGCCTGAGGTATTCAGTCCTGGGTGCCCTGTGGTGGCCCCTGAAGGCGGGGAAGCTCCAGCCCACGGGATTCAGGCCTGGGCGTGTGGTGGCTGTGGTGGTGACGGCGGCCCCCGGTGAAGCTGGGACTGTGGCTTGGTGCAGAACATGCTGCCTGGCAAGATCAGTCCCCACAGAGCATGCAGTTCAAGCAGTTCTCCCTGTGCTGGATTGGGACAGGGGCTTGGTCCTGCAAGGTGGGGGGATGCTGCTTTGGGGTGTCCTCTCACTGTCTCTGCAGGCAAGCGGGGAAGGGTGGACTGGAAACTCAAAATAGCAATGCCAATGCCAGTTCCACTTTTCTGCCTGGAGGAGGGTGTTCTGGGTCTCAGCAGGGTCTCTCCAGGGGTAGACCCCACTGTCAGTAGCTCTCACTCATGGGGTGAGATATTAGGTCCTCAGTTTATCGATCGCCTGCAGGAGACTCAGAGGAGCAGTTGAAGAAAAGACAAAGGGAAAGCACAGTTTTCTTGGGGAAGGGGACAGACACTTTTCCTTCGGGGTGTATTATGTACCTGTAGATTTCTTTCTAGGAGTCCTCGTTTGCCTCAGCAGAGGTGTCCTGCCGGTGTCACTCTTCTCTCTCGACTGGGCTCCCCATCTTTGACTTTGTTGGGTGTTTTCTGGACTTTATCCTTCCTTCTGGACGAGAGCTTCTTTCAGAGGCTGTTACCTGTCAGCCATCTTGCCCCTCCTCCTGCAATAAACATTTTGGTGCAAATATCTTTGTTGTAAAATGATTTTTGGTCATCTGGATACATACCTAGTAGAGGAATAGCAGGATTGAATGGCAGGTTTACTTTTAGTTCCCAAAGTTTTCTCCAAGCTTCTTTCTAAGAAGAATGCTTGTATTCCCATCAGTAGTGCAGAAGTGTTTCCTTGTCTCCACATCCATGCCACCATCAGTAGTTATAGGTGAAAGGCCTATATGCCTCTGGCCAAAAAAGTTGTTTGAGAGAGAGCAGTGAAAAGACTTTGTGCAAGCATACTTGTGAGGAACTGAGGAAGAATCTTATATGGCCTGGTTGGTTATGGGCATAAAACCCCCCTGACTTAAGGCCCACGTGGGAGCAGAGGTTTGCACATAAATTTCTGTATGCCCTAGAAGTTTCTTAATTATGCCTTGTTTTAGAAATTAAAGTAACTGCCTGCAAATGGACAGGTCAGTAGGACAGATTTTCAAACTGTCTCTTTCCTTCATAGCTTCAGGCTTCATCAGATAAGAACAAAAGAAGTAATGGCTAACAACATGTTCTCCATTAAGTTATGTTAAACTGGGTTATGTTGAAAGGGTTATGCTAAAAGGTGTATGTTGGGTGGATTATCAGATTACTAGGGAGGAGCTACTCACAAGGTAGTCACAAGATGTTTAAATGGATTAATGAAGTCATTGGTGTCCGATGCACATGTGCAAAGGGAAGTCATTGATGTCCAATGCGCATGTGCAGAGGGATTGTAATGAATATTCATGAGGTCATTGATGTATAGTGTGCATGTACAAAATTGACTATATAACCAACAGTAAATAAAGAAAGCTTGCCATTTTGCCTGAGCGAGCAAATGGTCACCTTTATTTAAAATACAATTTCAATAAGTATGTTTATTCTCTGCAACATTGCTTTTCCACGAAACCCTAAGGGCAACAGTAGTTTTGGAATTTTGTGATGTGGGCTACTCTTACTGGAGTTAGATGATATCTCAAAGTGGTTTTGATTTGCATTTCTCTAATGATTAAAAATGATGAGCATTTTTTCATGTGTCTGTAAGCCATGTACCTGTCCTCTTCAGAGAAGCCTCTGTTTAAGTCTCTTGCCCACAATGAAATGAGATCACTTGTTCTTTTCTTATCAGTTAGTTTGAGTTCTCTGTGGTCATGTCAGAAACATAACCTGCAATATCTTCTCCCATTCTGAGGGCTATCTGCTTGCTTTACTTACTGTGTTCTTGGCAGTGCAGAAGCTTTTAAATTTGATCAGGTGCCAGTAATATATTTTTGGTGTTGCTTCAATTGCTCAGAGCATCCTCCTCATAAAGAATTCTCCCAGCCCAATTTCTTCACGTGTTTCTTCTGCATTCTCTCCAAGAATCATTATAGTTTCATGTCTTAAGTTTAAATCTTTTATCCAGTGAGAGTCAATTTTTGTTAAGATGAAATGTGAGGGTCTACATTCAGTCTTCTACAATTCTAGGTAATTCACCTAGCACCATTTGTTAAATAGTGAATCTTTTCCCCAATTAGAGTTTTTGATAGGCTTATCAAAGATCAAATGGTGATAAGTAGCTTGGTTCATCTCTTGCTTCTCTGTTCTGTTCCATACATCTACCTCTCTTTTTTTTTGTGCCAGTACCATGCTGTTTTGATCACTATAGATTTATATTATAGACTGAAGTCTGATAGTATGATTCCTCCTGATTTGTTTTTATTTCTGAGTAATGTTTTCACTATTTGAGGTTTCTTCTGATTCCATATAAAATGAAGTACTATTTTTTTCGGATCTTTGAAGTATGATAGTGGCGCTTTAATAGGGATTGCATTAAATTTGTATTTTGCTTTGGGTAGTATAAACATTTTAACAATGTTGATTCTTCCTAGCCATGAGCATGGTATGTTTTTCCATTTGTTAACATCTTCAGCTATTTCTTTTCTCAGGGTTTCATAGTTGTCTTCATAGAGTTCTTTAGATCCTACCCTTGTATCATTAATTTCCTGATTTTAATAATTGTGTTACAGCAGTGGTTCTCAACCTGTGGGTTGTGACCCACAGGAACTGTATTAAAGGGTTGCAGCATTAGGAAGGTTGAGAACCACTGGTGTTATAGTAATGATAAAGACTGGGGAATCTGATGAATTGTATTTAAGAATTCATGATACATTTTTTGTAACTTTTTGTAAGTCTGAAATTGTTGTAACATGCAATGTAAATAAAAAGAAAAATTTAGCATTATAATTTTGAACACAGCAGATATTATTGCTCTTTATTAATTTGCTCTCACATTTCAGACAGATGGTATGGTCCCTAATATTGTCTTGGGGACATTAAAGGCATCATGTATTGAACACATCTCTAGGTATAAGAACATATGGAAAACACTCAGTAAGACTTTGCTTCAGCTTGGCACCTGTGGCTCAAGCGGCTAAGGCGCCAGCCACATACACCTGAGGTGGCGGGTTCAAATCCAGACCAGGCCCGCCAAACAACAATGACGGCTGCAACCAAAAAATAGCCGGGCGTTGTGGCGGGTGCCTGTGGTCCCAGCTACTTGGGAGGCTGAGGCAGTAGACTCGCTTGAGCCCAGGAGTTGGAAGTTGCTGTGAGCTGCGATGCCACAGCACTCTACCCGAGGGGATAGCTTGAGGCTCTGTCTCAAAAAAAAAAAAAAAGACTTTGCTTCAAGTTCCAATATAATAAGGAAAAATGAGATTTCCAACTAAGATGAAGAGCTGTGATTAGTGCTGTAAGAGAGAGGCGCACTTAGGAGTTTATTTTCTGCTTTGCAGTATCAGATAAAATGCTTTTGAGAATTTAATCTTTGGGCTAGGCTTTGCAGAATGGCAGGATTTTGACAAGTACAATTTTGGGTAAAGGATTTACATGTTTAAAAGAATAGCATGAATAAACCTCAGAGGAGGAAAGAAAATATAGAGACCACCCCAGCTATCATGCACAATATAGCACATTTTCACATTTTGTTTCAGGCCATATATTGGGCTATAATTTGAATATTACAATTTTTAATTGCTCATGAAACTTCATACTTGTCTTCATAAAACACTTAATTTGGAAATTTCTTTAGGGTTTTGTTTACCCAATTACCTCCTTTTGGTGCTAGGGAAAATGAAGAGGACCTTCTAAGATCTCACAAAGGTTTGGCAGCAGTAAGGCTATGACCCAGAGCTCCTTTCTCCCAATATTGTGCTCTATCTACTCCAACATTGTGAAACTTTTAAATAATGATTGTGGTGACAGCCAGATACATTACTGTGTGCATACAGGAATCTTTACACTGGCTTCTCTAGATTCTTATCACCACCAGGATTTAATTGTATTGCAATTATATCCTTTTTTCCCTGTGCCCCTCCTACCTTCATTATGGAGTTTTACTTTGAAGATGGTCCTAGTGGCACAGTTTCAGGGCACTCTGCTACATTTAATGAGTAGTCAGCTATTTATTAGCTAATTTGGATGAGCCTGGAGTTATATTCTTGTAAGCCCACTTATGTGTTCATTTCCTCTGGCTGTAATTGGCAGATGAATCATTCTTTTGCCTAGAACAAAACAATAAAGAGCCAAATTATACTATTATTTGTATCTTTTCACATACTTTCTTGATAACTTTCCTACACACCTCTCTTTTAGAATCACATTCTTTACTTTTGGAAATGTAACTTATGAGTTTTAAAAATGCAGCCCATCAGAGTAGTGAAGACCTGTATTTCCAGCTTCTCTGCAGGCTGATTTAAGGGAAAAGATTGCTTGAATCTAGGAGTTTGAGGCTGCAATGCACTGTGATCATAGTGAGACTCACTTCTCTTTAAAAATAAAAATGCATTTGCATTTGCTGAAACAATAATGTCCCCAGGAGTGAGGAAGCCAGGCCAGGGAACTTGGGAGGGAGAGTGAGGGAGTTAGGTAAGAGTCTGGGAAGGCATGCTCTCTATTCTTTACCAACTCAACTGATAGTGTTCATTCTGAACACCTATATCTGAAAATTTTATCCTTGCTATTTAAAAAAAAAAAAAAACCCTCCCTAATATCATCAATATGTCACTCTTTCATCTGTGTGGATACAAGCAAGAGTTATGCATGTAGCATAGACAATTATGAGGAGGAGGAAGTGAAGACTTAGAGGTCTTATTTTATTGCTCAGTAGACTTACAGGGTCAAAGGGAGGCCTGGAGACCCCTTTAGAATTCTAAGCAGTTTGCCAGTAAACCTCAGGATTCTGACTATAGTAGAAATAACTGTTGTCATGTCCCTAAGCAAGGTTAATTCATTTAAATTTGAACCCCATTTTCCATGACTAACAATGAGAAAAAAAGTGAAGCACAAAGTAATCATCCTGACTAAAACAAGATTCTGTGACTTCCCAGCCAAAGAAAACAAACAAAATCCCCAAACCAGGGAGGTTTATTGATAATGGATAAATTGAAAGGGAAAGAAAGTAGCTAGCTTTGTAACACTCCCATTTGGGTGAAGCTGCTGTTATTATGACCAGAATTACAGCCAGAGCATTGCAGAAAATTGAGAAGTCTGACTTCTACTGTGATATACATATACATATCCCAAAATTAATGTGTACTAGTAGATATAGTGAAGGAGGTAAAGATTATAGGTGTCTGCCACATTTCTTATTTTTGGCACATCATCTCCAAGTTTTCCTGGCCCCCTATTCAGTTCTTCCCCACTGGCAAAAAGTCTTAAGGAGTGATACTCCTCAATATTTGGATAATTTTTGCTCTCTATTAGTATTTTTTTAGACTAAAAAGTTGGGGTGAAAATATGTGTTTTCGTAATTTTTATCTTACCAATAAAGGTACTTTAAAAAATGCCGTACCATCTACTATTGCCAGGATCTATTAACGAGAGAAAAATAGTACTTACCTTGTAGAATTATTGTGAGGATGAAATGAGTTAGTATACGCACAGTGTTTAGAAGAGTACCTGACACATAGTAAATAGTTCATTTATATCAGTAGTTCTCAATCTTTCTAATGATCTGACCCTTTAATACAGTTCCTCATGTTGTGGTGACTCCCAACCATAAAATTATTTTTGTTGTTACTTCATAACTGCAATTTTGTTACTGTTATGAATTGTAATGTAAATATATGATATGCAGGATGTATTTAGGTGACTCCTGTGAAAGGGTCATTCAGCCTCCTAAGGGGTCACGACCTGCACGTTGAGAACCGCTGATTTATATTATTGCTATTGATGTCATTATCATTAATTCATTATGTAAAATATATTTTAACAAAAGTAAGAAGAATATGATTATAGGAAAAATAGTTCTTAAAATTATTTAAATTCAGCCTTATGAACAATTCAGCTTTTCCTGATCCAGGTCAAGGTTTGTAATCCCTAGCCTTATTTCAAAAATAGAACACTAATGTTCTTTATAGAGTAGCCATTTGAAACATAAAAATAAATAATTGATCATATAATATGTTGAATGTTATGGGTCTTCACAATGTTGATAAATTCAAGTGATTTATGACAAAATTGAGAAATTTTCAAACTATTTTTGATGTCTCCTTACTAACAATAGTAGATTGCCTTTGTCTTTTTCACCTGAAATTTATTCTGTCATACATTTCCACTAATTCTCATTAAATACTTTATATCATTAAACTTTAGCATTGCCACTCAGGCTAGGATGTTGACCATTGATGTTTACCAAATAGCTGAATTTAAACTTCTTAATAGTGCACCTCTTGGGGCATAGGTGGAGGTGGAAGGCAGTCTGTTAAAGACTTGATTAACAAACTAAGCTTTGTGAAAATCTAAGTGTCACCACACTGCTACCAGTAAAGTAGGTAGCTAAGGGAAAGCCAAAAGAAAAAATTCAAAATTAAATATTATGATAAAGGTGAACACTCTTTGTTCATTACTACGTTATCTCATTTGACAATATTTTCCATATAATGTTGGTACTAACAATCTAGTCTTGCCTACAACTTCTTCCTCACATGAATTTTTCATTTAGGCAAAAAATAATTCATTAATGTTACTCATGCTTTATTCTTTGCACCATTTCTTCTATTTTGAAAGTAACATCTCGCATTACCTTCCATGTCTGTCAGTTATAATTCTATTACTCTTTCCAAGTCTATATTAATTGCTATCGTTCCCAGGAAGCCTTCCTTAATTCCACTGAGTATCTATGATACTCTTCAGTGTTATTTTGCTTATTTTTGCTCAATATTATGATTGTTGATGGTTTTGTCTTTGTCTCCTTATGTAAATTAAAAATACTGTGAAGACAGAGACTGTGTTCTATTTATTTCCCATAGCATCAGGCTGTGCTATATACAGATAGAGAACATGTTTAAGAACTGCTTGTTGAGTTGAATTCAAGAAACCAGTAGGCCAGTAGTGGAAAATTTATATCTCATTAGGTCTAACCTAATTTGAGGTTGTTAACTTACTAGAGTCACAAAGAAAACAATGGATTCATTTAAATTAGCATGCCCCACCCCAAAGTATTAGGCTGCTTTCTATCATATGTAATAGCAAGAGAAAGACATGCTTGAAATGTTCCACCAAGACAGCCTATCTAACATGTTAATTGATTCTTTTTTATTTTATTTTCTTTCCTATTTTTCTTTTTTCTTGATATAATCTTGCTCTGTTGCACAGGCTAGAGTACAGTGGAGTCATTTTAGCTCTCAGAAACCTCAAACTCTTGGCTTCAAGTGATCCTCCTGCCTCAGCCTCCTGAGTAGCTGGACTACGGGTGCATGCCACATGCATATAATTTTTATTTTTATTTTTTTTTCTTGGTCATCACTCTTGCTTATGGTGGTCTTGAACTCCTGTGCTCAAGTGATCCTCCTGTATCAGCTTCCCAGAATGTTAGGATTACAGTTGTGAGCTGCCACACCTGGCGATTAACTCAGTTTTCTTAAATGCTCCCGGAAAGAAAAAGTTATGGCACAGCTTTGGGCCCAGCTTGTTTGTCATTCTACATAATAGCAGTTCCAACCTTTCCCTAATAAAGAGAAGTATTTATTTCATTAAGTGTTATTCTGTTTGAATAGATTGAGCTGCTCTTGGATCATGCAAATCCCTTGGAAGAATCCTCTCATTTATAATTCCTTTATAGTAAGACAGTGCTTGGCAATGTTTTCCATACCATGACATATATAGCAAATAATACCCTGAACATCATACTGGAGTAAGAGATAATGCTACAAGTGGTCAGAGGTAAACCTAGCCTAAGGTAGTCAGTTACCCAAGACCCTACTTTGCCACTACAAGGACTGAGAAAAAACCAATAGCTCGGCACATCTGGAACTAATTCCCAGTTCCCAGTTGCCTAGCACCCCCATTGGGAGCCACTACCATACATCACAGTATAGTATCATAGTGACAGCAACCAGTTTGAAATTGATAAATCAGCTACAGTACTTGTTCCATATTGAAAGCTGTAGGTAAATGAAACAGTTAGGAAAAGGATCTGACAATAAACAGAATTTTCAGTGATTTCCTACACCCCAAGAAGTTATATTAACCTCAGTTGCTATCTCTTTTAAACGCACATAGGAGCTAAAGATCTATAAAATGGATTGATGATATTCACACTCAGTCCATTACAAATATTTTAAGTTGATAGTAAAATTAGTAGTTAAATAAGCAAGAGAAGAGAGCTAGAAGAGATTTAAGAGGTGAGGAAAGAAGTAAACTGAAACCCAGATTAAGCAGGAATGAGCTGTAGCTATTGGAAACTCAAACCAAGTTCTGTAGTTTAGGATAATACTAAATATAAGATATACTCATAAAGAGAGTAGTTGAAAATTAGAAAGCTAGGACTGTGATGGGTGGCTGTGTTTTTCATCTCTCCTTAGCAGCAGATTATAAGTTCAAATACCAATATTAGAAGTCTTTGCTAGAGCAATAGTCTCAGCATGGACCTTCTCCGAGCCTTTTTACCTCACTCAGATCTCCACCTCATTTTGAAATAAAATGCATTTGTAGATTCTCTGTTCTATTCCATGGATCTATATCTCTATGTTGTGCCAGTATCATGATGGTTTTATCATTTTAGACTTGTAGCACAACCTGAAGTCTGGTAGTAAGATGCCTCTTGATTTGTTTTTATTTCTATGAATTGTATTGGCTATTAGGGTTTTTTTCTGGTTCCATATGAAATAAAATACTATTTTTTCAAGTTCTCCAAAGTATGACATTGGTGCTTTCATAGAGATTGCATTAAATATATAGATCACTTTGGGTAATATGGACATTTCAACAATGTTGGTTCTTCCAAGCCACAAGCATGGTATGCTCTTCCGTTTGTCAATATCTTCTGCTATTTCTTTTCTCAGAGTTTCATAGTTCTTTTTATAGAGATCTTTCACATCCTTTGTTAGATATATTCCAAGGTATTTCACCTTCTGTAAAAGGAAGAGGGTCATTGACTAGATTCTCACCTTCACTATTGTTGGCATATATGAAGGCTACTAATTTGTTGGTAACCAAATGGACACAATGCTAGGGTGATCAGCATACCCCCTGGGTGAAGGGCCCTTCTACAACTTGAACTTTATCTTGGAAGTGAGAACAATGTAACCTAAATATTTGTAACCTCATATTAATTTGAAAAATAAAAATAAATGAAAGAAAACATAATTTTCTAACGTGTTTTCAGAAAGTCAGACTGACTTTGTACAAAAGGTCAGGATGAAAGGCATCCTGTAAAGGTGTCTGACATTTTCATACCTTTGTCAAGTGCAAGTGGAAATTTTATATACCCATGAAGAGAAAAACCAGAGAGGATCTTAGGAAGACACCTTTAATATTTATGAGCTCTCCAGAAGCAAAATGAATGCATCTGTATTGCTGTGCTAAATCTGTGTAGTCAATAAAGTTTAAAAAAATGATTACAGAGTAGAATAGTTACATTTTTTTACAGAGTAGAACCGTAACATTTCTTTCATTTCACAAAGCTCAATGCTTGATATGAACAAGATGTAAGAATTTAGTCTTCCAAAGATAGAACAGTAATAAATTACTCACCATCATTTTGTTGGCCTTTTTAAAGTTGCAGATACATGAAACTATCAAATCGCTGCTTTTGCCTGAGCAGATATATAAATTGAGTCACAAATCCAATGAGTTTAATAGATTCTCTTCACTTTGTTGACAGACTTGATTAGTTATTTTGTTATCAAGTAGATTCAGCCTCAATTTCTTCAGGAAATCTTTATAGAGTGTATCTTACAGAGACAATATTTCATTATAGGCAGAGAAAAATATTTTTGAGAGGATTAAGACTTTTTTATGTCAAGTAATTAGGAACATCAGACTTTATTCCAAGTATAGCTCTTTGTTTTTAACATGGCCCGTCAAAATGTGAGCACTATTAATATAACCTCCAAATAGCCTTATTTTATGCATACACTGATATCAAATTATATTTTATCCTTGTATTTTTAAGTCTCTCTATGTATCCATGTCAGTTCAAGCATCAAATCCTTAATATTGTAACTTATAAGTCAGCCAACTTTCACCTGAGATCATACTACTAATGAAGACTCGTAGAAAAGGGATTCTATGATTGTTCACACAAACAG
Source organism: Otolemur garnettii (assembly GCF_000181295.1). Taxonomy (NCBI): domain Eukaryota; kingdom Metazoa; phylum Chordata; class Mammalia; order Primates; family Galagidae; genus Otolemur; species Otolemur garnettii. The sequence continues at coordinate 405,048 of NW_003852581.1, forward strand.
GCTGAGAGCTAGCCTATTGTGAGTTCAATCTCCTGACTCAAATACATATTCATTTACTCTTTATATACTTTAGGTAAATATAGAGCAGAATTATTAATAATTTTCCATTTCCTAAACACTGGAAAGAGATAATGTTGTAATATTGTGATCTAGTTCTCTAAAGAACTAGGAGTCAGTACCATTTCTCACTAAAAATGTAGTCAAATTTACCTCTTGCCATTTACATTATGTATCTGTGCAATGTCTTATGTTTATTTTTTTTTTTGACACAGAGTCTCCCTTTGTCACCCTCAGTAGAGTTCTGTGGCATCATAACTCACAGCAACCTCAAACTCTTGGGCTCAAGTGATTCCCTTGCCTCAGCCTCCTGGATAGCTAGTATTGCAAATGCCAACAAGAACATCTGGCTATTTTTAGAGATAGGGTCTCACTCTTGCTCAGGCTAGTCTGGAACTCCATCTGTGCAATGATTTGAATGCTCTGCCAAAATTCATATTAATATTTAATTTCTAGTGTACTGATATTGGAATTGAGGCCTTTAAAATGATAAGGTCATGAGGATACCACCATAATCCTAGGAATGAGTTAGTTATGCCAGTAGTTTGGCTCCCTTTTCCTCACTATCTCTCATGTCCTTTCGTTCTCTCTTGCCCTTCCACCTTCCACTCTTCTGTCATGGAACAATTCTTACCAGATGCCTGTGCCATGCTCTTGAACTTCCCAGTTTCCAGAACTGAGAGAAGTTTTTTTATAGCAACAGAAAACAGAATAAGATAATCTATAAAATAAAGAAAATAACATGTATAACAGTATTTTATCTCACTAACTACATATTCCATTTATCTATTATAAAGTACTATAGAAATCTCCTTAAATAATATTTTGGTCCATCCTGCCCAAAATGATTTACAGATTCAATGCACTTTCCATAAAAATCCCATTGATACTTTTACAGAAATGGAAAAAAGTTCTAAAATTTGTATAGACTTTCAAAAGACCATGATTGGCAAGACAATTTTGAAAGATAAAGTGTCCCCACACTTCTTTATTTTAAAATATATTATAAAGCTACAGTGATTTAATCAATATAGTACTTCTGGCATAAAGATAGACCATAGACCAATGGAACACAATAGAGAGCCAAAAAATAAACCCCTCTCATATATACTGTCATTTGATCTTTGACAAGAGTGCTAAGACCAAACAACTAGGAAAGTACAGACTCTTTAATGAACAGTGATGGTAAAACTAGATATAACTGCACACATTAAAAGAAATAAGTTGATCCTTCAGCTTATATTTTATAGAAAAATTAACTCAAAATTAATTAAGAACCTAAACATAAGACCCCAAACTATAAAATTCTTGGATGAAAACAGAGGGAAAGTTTCATCACGTGGATTTTTGATAATGATTTTGATGACACCAAAAGCACAGGCAAAATTAGACAAATGAGACTACACCAAACTAAGAAACAAAAACAAAAACACAACAAAATTTCTGCATATCAATGGAAACAATCACAGAATAACAAGGAAACCCATGGAACAGGAGAAAATATATAAACCATATATTTGATAAGGGTATATAAATCATATATTTGATAAGGGGTTATTATTCAGACTACATAAGGAACTACAACTCAATGACAAAAAGTAAATTAACTGATCTTAAAATGTGCAAAGGAATTGAATACACATTTCACCAAAGAAGACATAAAATGTCCAATGAGCATATGAAAAGATGTTCAACATCACTAAGCATTAAAGAACTGCAAATAAAAGTCACAATAGAATGGCCACTTTCCAAACCCCCCCCCCAAAAAAAAATATTGGCAATAATGTGGGAGAAATAGAAACACTTGTGTACTGCTGGAGATAATGTAAAATGGTGCAGTTAGCATAGAAAACTGAACTGAGGTTCTTCAAAAAACTAAAAATCAAACCAGTATGTGATCTAGCAATTTCACTTTGGGGTGTGTATATAGTAAAAATAATTGAAATGAGAATCTCCAAGAGATATTTGCACACCCATACTCATTGTAGCATTATTTACAATATCCAGGGCATGGAAGCAGCTCAGTGTTCAGATAAATGAATTAAAAATATGTGGTATATGAAATGAAGAACCATTTTTTCAGGTTCTTCAAAGTATGACATTGGTGCTTTGATGAGTCTATAGATGAATCTATAGATCACTTTGGGTAGTATGAACATTTAAACAATGTTTATTCTTCCTAGCTTCAAGCATGGTATGTTCTTCCATTTGTTAATATCTTTTGTTATTTCTAGTCCCATGGTTTCATATTTCTTTTTATAGAGATCCTTCACTTCCTGTTATAGATATGTTCCCAGGTATTACATTTTCTTTCAAGCTACTTCTAAGGGTACTGTATCTTTGATTAGATTCTCAGCTTGACTGTTATTGACATATATAAAGGCTACTGATCTGTGGGCATTTATTTTGTATCCTCAGATGCTACTATATTCCTTGACCATTTCTAAGAGCTTTGTAGTGGAGTTCCTGGGGTTTTCCAGGTATAAGATTATGTCATCCACAAAAAGTGAGAGTTTGACCTCCTCTGTCCTCATTTGAATACCCTTGATCTCCTTCTCTTGCCTGATTGCAATGTCTAGGACTTCCAGTACTATGTTGAATAGCAGTGACAATTGTGGGCATCCTTGTCTAATTTCCAGTCGTAGGAGGAGATACTTTCATTTTTATTCTATTCCATATGATATTGGTTTGGGGTTTAATATAATTGGTTTCTTTTTTTATTAAGTCATTTGGAAACAGATAATAAATTTATGCTTTATGGGATTTAATGTGTTGATTATTTGCGCAAAATGGAGTACTTACATCCTACTAATCACCATAGCCTTCACCTCATTTACCCAATTACAGCATTAAGACATTTGTGTTCTACACCTGATAGATCCAACTTGTACTTGCAATATGCTCCATAAGTGTGGTCATATAATTGGTTTCTAACAGTTTAATAGGAGACCAGAAAAATTACCTGAATAGATAATACAATATTAAGAAATAAAAGCAAATCTGGAGGCATCATTTTATAGACTTCAGGTTATACTACAAGTCTACTGTAATCAAAACAGCATCATATTGGCACAGAAATATAGCTATAGTTCTATGGAATAGAATAGAGAACTTAATAATGAACTCAGCTAAAGTATAACCATCTGAACTTCAATAAACCAACAAAAGTATGCAATGGGGAAAAGAATCCCTATTTAATAAATGGGGATGGGACAACTGGTTAGACACATGTAGAAGACTGAAACTGGACCCACATTTCTCACCATTAGACCGTTAGACTGCCTCACGATTAACAAAAATTAACTCCTGTCAGGTAAAAGATTTAAATTTTAGACACAAAACAAACAAAAAAAATTCTAGAAGAAATTGTGGGAAAAACTCTTGACAAACTAGGCTTGGGAAAAGATTTTATGAAGAAGACCACCTTGACAGTTGCAGTAATAGCAAAAATAAATGGGACATAATCAAGCTAGAAAACTGCACAGTTAAGGGTACTAAAACTAAAGCAAATAGACTGTCTTCAGAATGGGAAAAGATATTTGCATGCTATGAACATGACAATGTACTGATAATTAAAATCTACATAGAATTCAAATTCTTCAACAAGAAAAGAGAAAACAACTCCATGTATAAGTGGGCAAGAAACTTTAATGGAAAATTCTCTGAAGATGACAGATGAATGACCAAGAAACATGAAAAAATGTTCATCATCACTAACCATAACAGAAATGCTGTTACACGATCTCATTCCAAATATTATTGCATTGGACTCTTGTCTTTTGGGACACAGGAGCTTTACTTAGGTTCTAAGAGGTATCAACATAGCAACTCAACTCTCGGCCCCCTCCACATTTTTATTTAAGGTGATAGAATACAGAAGATTACAATACAGGCCTAGGATGCTATTGTTGTAAGTCCCCTCAGATCCTTATGTATGATGTAATCACACAGGAGCAATACCCTTAATTATATATTAATTATTTTCTCTCTTTCACTAGAATGCAACCTTTAAAAAAATAGAGATATTATCTGTCATGTTTAATGCTATATCCCAAATAAACATTTATTGAATCAATGGATGAATGATGATAATGAGTAAAAATATAGAACATTTGACAGTATTCAAAAAATATTTACTGAGCACTCACTCTGACCAAGACACTGGATGATGCAAAGTGAATAGGAAGTGTACAGACATCTATCATAGAATTCAGAGTGAACAGAAATGTGAAAGAGCTAGAAGTAAAGTTCTGTGAGAATCTAAAAGAATTTGCAGAGCTCACATTTGATCTGTACCTTTAAATATGAGAACAAATTAGATAAATGGAGATGAGGTACAAAGTTTCTGAGCAAAGAGCAGCAGCATGAAGGTAGGAAGGCACTTGAGAGATCCAGATAGACCAATACAACTGGAACATAAGATCTAGAGGAAATTAAAATGATTTAGTTCATACTGTGGATAGCTTTGAATGTCATGATAATTCATCTAAACCATATTCCCTTCTGAAGAAAGAGAGGAGTTTGTACAACATTGCACGGAAGCAATGGTTAGGTTTTTTTTTTTTTTTTGCAGTTTTTCGTTAGGGCCAGGTTTGAACCCACCATCTCCCGTATATGGGGCCAGTGCCCTACACCTTTGAGCCACAGGTGCCGCCCCAGAAATGGTTAGGTTTGACAACTTAGAAGTTGACCCTGCTTTCTTATTTCCTGACATTTTAACACCATTACTAGTATTAAATTCTTTAAGTTTAAAATCGAATTATAACAAAAGGTAGAGTCCTAGAGTTCTATTTTATTCAAAGATTTTTTTTTCTGTCCTCGTGGAAAATAGTTTTAGCATTTGGAACAGTTTGGGAAAATTCTGTGTTTTTCCTAGCAATGGAAAATCTGAAGTAAAACAACATAAACTAAGACATTAGTAGCCTGATGAACTATCCCCTGTAGAGGCCAGAGTGTCTGACAAGTTCTCTGAGAGGTGTTTGCATTGTGTGGGCCTCTGAACTGAGAGGTTCCTCACCTGATGTGAGAGGAAACAGTGGCACTGCAGTTCTAAATTGGTGTGAGGAGGTGTGGTCTTTCCTGGCTCTCAGTCCTTCTAGAGGAGACCTTTTTCAAGCCCTCTGCAGAGCCTTTGTCTGATGTCTGTGCCTGGCAATGCCTGGCAACCCTCAGCTTTCTTCCTGCAACTTGGAAAGAGACAGGCCTATCCTCAGGCTAGGACTGGGCCAGTCCAGGAATAAGCACACTAGAACCCCTCCTCAACTGTAGGTGATGGCTGCACTTTATTTAGTTTGAAGCCAGACTGGGGGTTGGGGGAGGGAAGTGGCTTTTCTGAACTGGTCTGAGTGGGTGTTGATCGCACTGCCTGAGCAAGTTCAATAGGAACTCTTGGTCAGAACTGTCCATAGATTCTTATTCTCTAGCTACCAGTGGCTGGGGCTGCAGGTTCACTGATTATTTGACTTTGTTTGCATGGGGTGGAAGGTGGTTGGAGCAGTGAAGGGCAGAATCAGTGGGTCTGTCCATGGATTCCACTCCTTCATATGTCTAGAGTGGAGGGCAGGGCCACAGCTATTTGAAGCTTCCTGCAACAGAGACACCAGCCAAATACTGTGGCTCCTTTGAATTAGATATAGTACAGGTTAACACCAGGACAGAATCTGCTTGTGCCATCTCAGCAAACTGGCCGTCAGAGACTCTCCCTGCAGCCCTGAAAGGAAGCTTTGTGAGGCTGTAAGGGAAAGGGCATAAGCACAAGCTGAGGCTCATTGGTGAAGGGGTGGTTAGCTCCAGTTCCTGGGACCTTCAGATCAGGTCTCACTCCACAACTTTTAGTTCCCAAGTAGGTCTATATGGTGCTGCCTTAGGGTCTCCAATTAGATTATGTCACAGTAACTATTCAGGGACAACTTCACATTTCAAGTAAAAAATTATAATTAAAATTTTTTAAAAAACTGAAAATACTCATAGAAAGGAGCCAGCAGAAGAATTCTGGAAATATGAAAGATCAAAGTAGATCAACTTCCCCAAAAGATTACAAGGGAGGTACAGCAGAAAATACCATCCATAGAGAAATTGCTGAAATATCAGAAATAAAACTGTAAAAATGGATGGTGAATAAGATCATTGGAATTGAGGAGAAGCTGGAATTGAGAAATATAAATCAAAAAATAATTCCAAAAGTTATCTAAAGAAATTAGTGAATTTATCCACCAAGGATGTAGACATAATGAGGAAAGAAGCAGCAAGGATTAAGGAACTGAAAGAGGCATTCAAGGACCTTCAAAACACAGCAGATCTTCAGTAATAGAGTAGAATATGGAGAAAAAGGAATTTAAGGAATTGAAGACCAAATGTTTAAATTATCCCAGTTATTCAAAGAGGAAAAAAAGGATAACAAAAACAGAATAGTCCTGAAAGGGTTGTGTGATTATTCTATTAGATCAAATATCTTAAGTATAGGGATTCCAGAAGAGGAGGATGGTCCTGAAGGCACTGATGCTCTATGCTAGGACAATATGGTGGAGAATTTCCCAAGCATTATGAGACACAGAAATTCATAGTAGATAGTGTCAGACTCCAACAAGACTCAATCCAAACAAAGCATCTCCTAGACAAATTGTAATTAACTTTGACAAAGTCAATATGTAGGAAAAATGCTATAAGCAGCCAGTGTGATATAAGTCTTAAAAAGGGAAAATGTCAGTGTAACAGCAAATCTTTCAACTGAAATTTTTCAAGCCAGAAGGGGGTGGCCATTGGCCTTTAACCTTCTTAAACAAAATAATTTCAGCCCAAGATACTGCCTCCTGCTAATTTGATTTTCATTTGTGATGGAGAAATCAAATATTTTACTGACATGCAAAAGTTGAGGATATTTAGCATAACTAGACCAGCTCTACAGGAAGTATTCAGACTCATTCCTCATAATGAGTAGCACAATTGTCCATCACCAAATTAAACACACACAGAAATCAAAGAACAATGCCTACCTTCCATGATGGCACAAGGAATAAAAATACACTTTAGACCTGTGAAAAATCGGATGACCAAAATTACACCATATCTATTGACTATCTTCATAAATTTGAATGTCTTGAATTCCCCTCTAAAGAGGCACAGGCTGGTTGACTGGGTACAAAAGCTCAAGCCCAATATTCATTGTCTCCAAGTAATACACCTAACCTCAAAAGATAAAACAAGACTCAAGGTGAAGGGATGGAAAGCAACAATGCAGGGAAATGGAAATCAGAAAAAATCAGAGGTTTCAATCTTATTTGTGAATATAATTGCATTTAAAACAACAAATATAAGGAAAGACAAGGATGGGCACTACATACTGGTCAAGGGAAGTGTACACTATGAAGAGATTTTAACAATTAGCATTACACATCCAACCTAAATGCTTCTTAATACATGAAACAAACTCTAAAGGATATGGAAAATTTTATATCTTACTGCTCCATAATAGTTGGAGATTTTATCACCTCTTTGATAGTACTAGATGGATACTCCAAGTAGAAACTAAACAAGGAAATAATGGACTTAAACATGACCCTAGAACAAATGGACTTAGACATATACAGAACATTGCATGGTAATAAAACTGAATACCTATCAGGTCATGGATCATCCTCCAAAATTGGTCAGATCTTAGGGTACAAGTCTTACCTCAACAAATTCAAAATAATAGAAATTATTCCTTGTATCTTCTCAGAGAATTATAGCATATAATTTGAACTCAACAGCAATAGAAATCTTCATACACAAAGAAAGTCATGGAAAATATGACTTATGCTGAATAACATCTGGGCCAAAGATGAGATTGAGTAGGAAGTCATTATATTTTTGAGCAAAATGATGCTGAACCCACAGCTATCAATACCTGTGGAATACTGCAAAGGTAGTCTTAAGAGGCAAATTGGTAGCATTTGATATCTTCATTAAGAAAACAGAAAGACAGTCAACAACCTAAACAGGCAACTGGAAAAGGAAGAACACTTCAACCCCAAACCCAGCAGAAAAAAGAAATAGCCAAAATTACAGCAGAGTTAAATAAAATTGAAAACACAAGAATAATTCAGAAGATCACCAAATCAAAAAGTTAGTTCCTTGAATAGATCAGTGATTCTCAACCTTCCTAATGCTGCAATGCATTTTAATTGTTAAAAAGGGGTCATGACGCACAGGTTGAGAATCAGTGGAATAAATTAATAAAATTGATAAACCCTTGGCTAGACTAACCAGAAACAAAGAAGTATGATCTCTAATAACCTCAGTCAAAAAATGAAAAAGGGGAAATAACAACAGGTACCACAGAAATACAAGAAATACTTAACAATTAGTACAAAAAACCCTCTACACTCAGAAATATGAAAATTTAATGCAAATGAACCAATACCTGGAATCATACCACCTCCCTATACTCAACCAGAAAGAATTAGAAATTTGAATAGACCTATATCAAGTACTGAAATTGCATTAACACAATTGTGCCAAAAAGAAAAACCCTGCTCCAGACGGTTTCAAACCAGAGTTCTACGAAACCTTCAAAGAGGAGTTAGTGCCTATACCACAAAACCTATTCCAGAACATTGATAAGGAAGAAATCCTCCTGAACACATTCTATGAAGCAAATATCACCTTAATACCAATACCAGGATAGGATACCACAAAATATAAAAATTAAAAAAAAAACTTAAGGCAAGTATCATTAATCAGTTTTGACACAAAAATAATCGATAAGATCCTAGCAAAGACCTTATGATTCTACTAGATGAATCCTCCAAGTAGAAACTAAACAAAGAAATAATTGAATTAAACATGAAAAGGTTGTTGACAATATCCAGCATCCTTTTATTGATGAGAACACTGAGGAAAATAGGCTTAGGTGGGACATGTCTTAAACTGATAGAAGCCATCTACAATAATCTCACAGCAAATATCACACTGAATGAAGTGAAACTGAAAGAATTTCTGCTTGGAACTGGGATCAGACATGGATGCCGAACATTGCTCACCACTGCTATGCAACATAGTGCTAGAAGTCCTAAACATTGCAATCAGGCAAGAGAAGGAAATCAGGGCTGTGCACAGTAGCTCATGCCTAAAACTCAGCACTCAGGGAGGCCAAGGAAGGTGGATTTCTTGAGTTAACAAGTTTGATACCAACCTGAGCAAGAATGAAACCCCATCTTTAACAAAAAAGCTGGGTGTTGTGGTAGGTGCCTGTAGTGCCAGCTACTTAGGAGGCTGAAGCCAGAGGATTGATTGAGCCCAAGAGTTTGAGGTTTCTGTGAGCTATGATGCCATGGCACTCTGCTGTGGGAAAGAAAATGATACTCTGTCTCAAAAAGAAAGAAAGAAAGAAAGAAAGAAAGAAAGAAAGAAAGAAAGAAAGAAAGAAAGAAAGAAAGAGAGAGAAAGAAAGAAAAAGAAAAGAAAGAATAAGAGAAAGAGATCAAGGGTATTCAAATAGAGACAGAGAAGGTCAAACTCTCATTCTTTGAGGATGACATAATCTTTTATCTGGAAAGCCCCAGGGACTCAACTACAAAGCTCTTAGATGTGGTTAAGGAATATAGTAGCCTCTGGGAATACAAAATCAATGCCCACAAGTCAGTAGCCTTTATATATGGCAATACCAGTCAAGCTGAGAATCTAATCAAAGACACAATACCATTCACAGTAGCTTCATAGAAAATGTAACACCTGGGAATCTATCTAATAAAAGAGGTTAAAGATCTCTGTAAAGAGAGCTATGAAACCCTGAGGAAAGAAATAGCAGAAGATGTTAACAAATGGAAAAACATACCATGCTTGTGGCTGGGAAGAATCAACTTTCTTAAAATATTCGTTTTAGACTCAGTGCCTATAGCTCAGCAGCTAGGGCACTAAGCCACAAACACTGGAGCTGGTAGGTTCAAATCCAGCCCAGGCCTGCCAAACAACAATGACAACTACTATCAAAAAACAGTCAGACGTTGTGGCAGGCACCTGCATTCCCAGCTACTTGGGAGGCTGAGGCAAGACAATTGCTTAAGTCCAAGAGTTTGAGGTTGTTGTGAGCTATGATGCCACAGCACTCTACCTAGGGCAACAACTTGAGAGTCTGTCTCAAAAAAAAAAAAAAATGCTCATATTACCCAAAGTGGTCTACAAATTTAATGCAATCCCCATCAAAATACCAATGTCATACTTAGATGAACTTAAAAAATACCTCTTTTCATGTGGAACCAGAAAAAAAAATAGCTAATGCAAATTTAAGAAATAAAAACAAATCTAGAGCATCACATTATCAGACTTCAGATTGTACTACAAGTCTATAGTGATCAAAACAGCATGGTCCTGGTGCAAAAATAGAGATATAGATCTACAGAATAGAATAGAGAATCTACAGATTAACCCAGCCACATATTGCCATCTTATCTTTGATAAACCAAACAAAAGCATGTACTGGAGAGAAGAATCCCCATTTAATAAATGAACTAGGAGAACTTGTTAGCCACACATAGAAGACTGAAACTGAATCTGCACCTCTTAGCATTAACAAAAATTGACTCTTATTAGATAAAATATTTAAATTTAAGTCACAAAGCAATAAAAATTCTAAACACAGTATGGGGTTTTCCATCACTCTCTTTCCATCAGAGAGTGATGGTGATTGCCATAATTGGTGATTGCCAATTTTTGCTTGGCAAAATTGGCCTAGGAAAAGATTTTATCAAGAAGAGCCCCCTGGCAATTTCAGCAATGCCAAAAATAAATAAATGGGGCTTGATTAAGCTAAAACCTTCTGCACAGAGAAGGGTATCACAACCAACACAAACAGACAGTCTTCATAATGGGAGAAGATTTTTGAATGTTAAGAATTTGAAAAAGAGATTATAACTATAATCTACAGAGAACTCAAGTTAATCAACAAGAAAAGAGCAAACAACCCCATTTATATGCAGGGAAGAGACTTAAACAGAAACTTCTGTGAAAATGATAACTGTCCAGCAAACACATTAAAAAATGCTCATCATCTCTACTAATCAGAGAAATACAAATCAAAACCACTCTAAGATATTGCCTAACTCCAGTGAGAATAACCCACATTGCAAAATCCCAAATCTGCAGATACTGGCATGGATGTGGAGAGAAGGGAGCAGTATTGCACTGATGATGGAATTACAAACTGATACAACCTTTATGAAAAGAAGTATGAAAAATTTTCAAAAATCTAAAAGTTGACCTTACCTTTGATCCTTCAATCACATTACTAGGTATCTATCCAGAAGAAGAAAAATCATTTTGCCACAAGGTAAACATTATTGTTCACCACAATAAACATTGCACTAGAATGTTTACTGTCACTTAATTCATAATTGCCAAGTATTGGAAAAACCAAAATGCCGATCAACCAATGAATGCATTAATAAACTGTGGTATATATATATCATGAGATACTATTCAGCCATAAGATTTGACAGATGGAGTGGAAAAACGTTCTTCTTATTAACATATCTCAAGAAGGAAAACAATACCCAATTGACTCAATACTAATATGAAACATATATTTAAAAAACTATACTGGGTGGCACCTGAGGCTTAAGGAGTAGGGCTCCGGCCTCATATTCTGGTGGTGGTGGGTTCAAACCCGTTTATAGCCAAAAACTGAAAAAAAAAAAACAACTCAAAAACTACACATCCATGTGAAAGATAAAACACAAATATACTTTGACAAGCTGGAGGGAAGTGCAGTGAGAGGGGAGGGAGGAGGAGTGATTGTGCTTGCCAGAGGAGGGAGGGCAGTTGGCTGGATCTCACCTTATGTGTACAATGTGAAGGTGTTTAGCATGACCCCTAGGTGAAGGGCTCAACTACAACTTAAACTTTACATTAGAATTGAAAACTTTGTAACCTGAATATTTGTACCCCCATATTAATTTGAAATAATAAAAGCAAAAAGAAAGGATGTTATTTCTTCCTTCTACCTCCATTTCATTTTCATACACACACATACACACACAAATACCTACCTGTAAAACTTTTGGAAATGGGTGTTGCTTTATTTTATTTCCATTGAAATTTTTTTTAAAATGAAAATGTCAGCAAAATTAGTTACTTTAAGTAGTCTCTTCCTTGAAAACTCACCCATATAAAACAAAGTTCTTGATATCTAATATCGTCATTCATCCACCTGTGGATCTATCCATTAAACAAGTATAGCATAACCTCCATAGTTGACCACCCCTTTATATTGACCACCTCCTTAAGTTGACCTATTTTCATAAACTGGACACGCAGTTGGCCTAATTTTTTATGTTGACTACCTCTATATTTTGACCAGTTTGTTACAATCCCTTGGGTAGTCAACTTACAGAGGTTCTACTGTATTACTAAGTATGTACTCTCTTTCAGATATCAGGTCATGTCCTATTGGTACTGTGCTTTATCTTATCAAGGTGACATATATTTATTTTCAACATATCCACGGGAAAAATCTAGAATGTGTCTAGAAAACAAAGTTATTAACCTATATACAGAGCCATTTAAACAATTTTGAAAACATACATATTAGTTTTTATATTTTTTATTTGATAGATAATTGTACCTATTTATTTATTGGGTACAATGTTATGTTTCAATGCATGCATATACTGTGCAATGGTAAAATCAAGATAATTATGGTATCTGTCACCTCAAATATTTATCATTTTTAGAGTGGAAATATTTAAAATGTTTTCTTCTAGCTATTGTGAGATAATTCATTGTTAATTCTCAGTAACTCTAAATCAAGATTTTTTTTTTTTTTTGCAGTGTTTGGCCAGGGCCGGGTTTGAACCTGCCACCTCCAGTATGTGGGGCTGGCACCCTACTCCTTTGAGCCACAGGTGGTGCCCCAAGAAAAATATTTTTTTAAGGTCAGTTAGCCTGAAGAGATATTGGTAATTGGTGAATAGAATATTTTTCTTCTCTCTCTCTCTCTCTCACAAAGGAAGTACAAGAATGTTAGAGTTGGAATGGACCTTGCAATCTGATAATTAAATGACTCATTTAGTTACCATTAATAATAATGAAAGCCCATTATATTTATTAAATATGTAGTAGAATATTTTGTTGTAGTATAATATTCTGTTTTTAACTTATGAATTGATTCCCAATAAAAATAACACCAAACTTGGAGTGAGAATCTTGAATTTGATTATCGACTCTAACATTTATTAGTCTTATAATTAGAGGCACATTATCTAATTCTTTGTGAGCTTCACTTTTCCTCACCTGAAAATAGGAAAGATAAGGCTGCTTTGTCTGTTTCAGGTAGTTAACATGAGAATCAGAAGAAATAGTGGATATAATCATGCTTGGTAAACTACTAAATGATCTTTAGGTATGAAAGGGAATCTTTTTTTTTTTTTCATTTTAATTCTGTTTCCATATTCAGAAAGATTAGTATGTATTGGTTATAGTTAAGCTGGAAAAAAGTTCAAAGAATTGTTGTAGAAACTTAAGGAGAAAAGGGATATTTAAACTGAAAGACAAAAACAAAAAATCAAAACAAAATACCTGCAAAGCTTCCTCATTAATAGCAATGTATTAAGAAGACCCCAAATCAGCCATATTTCATTCTGGATATGAACTATTTTTAATTCTTATAATCTTCAATTCATCAATTTTCCTTTGAGTTTAAAACATTCATAAATAGCAGAGCTGTCTCTTCAAGGTGGAAACAGGGCTTAGGATTTGTGAGTGCGGGTGTGTTTATGGGGGGGGTGGAGCTAGCTTGCTCTAGGAGGTGAGAGGTGACTTGAAGAGGCAGATTATTGGGGAAATGGAGATGGTGACACCTCTCCTAGATTTAAAAGTCACTCATTAGAGTAAATAGGTTGCAGATTAATAATATCCATAAGTGCAAACATTGTGCCTGTCTTGTTGATAACTGTGTCTCAATGCCTGGCACACAGTAGATCCTTTATAAATATTGTTCTATGTTCTTCAAGGGTATGGACTTTCTCCTTCTAACTAAATCTCCCTCGAAGCCATCCAAAGGAATACATTATTTTGTATTTTCCTTTCTGCTTAAGAACTGATTTCATCTAAATATAAATGTCTAAGGAACAAGAAGGAGGTAAGACAAAAGTTGTGAAGTCAAAGTGTCTTTATGCAAATTATGAAACAGTACCACTCTGACCAGATAGACTAAAAAAAGGTCTCTTCTTTAGGGCTGACTTTCACCAGTAAGTTTCAGGTCTTGGCAAACAGCGCACAAGTTGGATTTCAATACTTATGTAAACTTTTTCCTTGGTGCCTATGTGCAGTGTGCAAATTTAACGATATGTACCATCACTCCTCCTACTATAATTCTATCCCATAGAGATTGTTCATATCCTTCTGGATAAAGCTTTGATAACTAGTAAGTACTTCATACAGTCCACATTTCTTCTTTATTTACAATTTCTTAGTTTTCTGCTTTAGCATGCATAACTAAAGCATTAAACATTTAACCTTTAATACTCCATTTTTCATGGAGATGACTCGTATTTTAAAATTGCATTTTTAAAAGGAATTTTTTAGTCTGTACAAGGAGGTGTGTAGTACATTAACCTTTTTACAACTGTGTGGGAAGTTCAAGTATAGTCCCTGAATCAATGATAGGTTACTATATAGCTTAGACATAGAGTAAGTCATACTCAATGCCTCCTGAAAACAAAAGGGTGGTTCTTTTCAAAGTGACTTGTCCTTAAGAATTTAGGAAGCAGAAGATTTTTTGTTGCCCAGAAATTTAGAGAATTATAACAGGAGATATGAATACAGATTCATAACAGATTCATAATCCTGTTTGATCACTCTTAAACAGGGGATTAGCAGCACAGGCCACCAAATGTATTTGAAGGAATTCACATACAAAAGGAACAATTTCTCTGTATCATTTAAGAGGGCAAAATTTTTAATCAATAGATGGAAGGCACAGGAAGTAATATTTTAGTTACTTAGAATTCTTGAGGAACTTCACAAAGGATTGTTTTCTAAAGTAGTAAGCATCCCACCACTAGAAGTGATCAAGTATAAGGTAGAGAATGAGATGCCAGGGATTTCTTTGTTGTCTTGAAAGTTCATTTAAAACTGCTTAAGGTGCCTTCCACATAGGAGACTCTATACTGAAATTGACCCAGTGGATTTTGATCACAGGATCAATACTTCAGGGATAAGGTAACACCATAATAAGCATTTTTTGAGTGACTATTGCATACAGGGTGCTATCTTTATTCTTAAAATTAGATGTATGGGCACTGAAATTTTTATTTAAATATTAGTGAGAAATTAAAAGCCTCCAGCCCTTAAGGTAGAGTGTGTGAAAGTATACTTTCTAAAAACACCTCATACAGTATGTGCTCCATATCCAAGGGCTCATGTATTTTAACCAACTGCTGACACTGGAAGAAAAATCAATAAAAATATTAATACAATATGTATGGGAAATTTAAATGGAAGTGATTAAAGTTTCCCAATAATTTACTTTTGAATCTCACGTACACCAGTCTTTGCAATTCCTGCTTAAAGAAAATTCCTCATAATAAAAACAGGCTTCTAACTTAATCTGATGTGATTATTTCTGTCATCTTATTTGGTATTTTGTAAGAAGTCTCACTTCTTCTGTACACTACTACCTTCCCCTTTGTGAGTGTGAATCACAATTGCCCCCTTGACAGTTTGTAAGAGAGCTATTGCAAGTTTTATTTCAATTTACACCTTGTTACCTATACACTTAAGTGACACTTACAAAGGCAGTTTTACTCAGTTTTTTTGAAAAGTTATTACTACTTAGAATAAAACCCAAAATCTAAAATTGCACTGCTGCACT
This sequence comes from Otolemur garnettii, assembly GCF_000181295.1. Classification (NCBI taxonomy): domain Eukaryota; kingdom Metazoa; phylum Chordata; class Mammalia; order Primates; family Galagidae; genus Otolemur; species Otolemur garnettii. Next base: position 420,952 of record NW_003852581.1, read on the forward strand.
GTCAGATAATAAAACACAAACTTTGCTACTGGCAGTTTATTTTAGTGAAAATAGATATGAGGCTCAATTTTTCAGGCTGTGCAATCCTTTTGCATTCAGTTCAATTTAAGAAAGTTGGTTTCATTCTTAACATAGACACACAGGCATTTACCTATTAATTACTGTCTCTTTTATTTAAAAAATATTCCTCCCTGCTCCCACATGTTGGATTTCTGTTGAGTTTTGCTTCTGTATAAGTACCTGAATGTTAACTGATTGGTTCCAATTTGATAGTGAATGTGTATATGGTGTTTGTTTATCCATTCTTGCGATACTCCACTGGGGAAAATCGCCTTTGGTTCTGTCCAGGTTGTTAGGAAAGATGTTAATTAATTTTCAAACTGCTTCTACTAAGATTTTGTTGATCAATATAGAAACCTAAGGTTTGTGACTTTCATCCTTTTCTACATGTTCTGGCAAAAGTTATTACCAATATTTTCTCACTTCTAAGACAATGATATGATTACAGAAAAACGATAAAAGGGGACCCAATATATCAGAACAACAGAGATCCTTGAAGGAAAAACACATTTCATCCAATTCTGTTTCTCCAGTGACTAGAACACAGTTGTCCCTGAGATTCACATAGTTGCCCTGTAGATGTTTCGTACCAGATTATTTATTGCTGAGTATCATCCTTACTCTCTAATTGGTACCTCTTTGACCCTCAATCTTGGTAATAAGAAGTGTCTCCAGATATTGCAAAAAATAAAAATGAAAATATTATAAATAAAAATATAGGATAACAAACATTTACATAGCAATTACATTGTATTAGTTATTATAAATAATCTAGAGATTATTTTAAATATAGGAAGATTCACTTAGGTTATATGGAAAAATTATGCCATTTTATATAAGGGACATGAACATCCATAGATTTTGGTGCCTGTATCACTACGTATATCATTTGGTTTCTGTAGGGGTATGTTCCAGAACCCACCCTTATGGATACCAAAGTACAACTGTATATTGTAATTTAATTTTGTTTCTGGAAAGTGTCAAAGAACATAGTATTATTAACTGTGGGAGTAGGTAACCTCAAATGGCTGTTTAGCATGGAATTGCTAAGCGCAAGGAGTATAGGACATAAAATGGTTTCTGGCTTTTCTATACTGACATCTGAGTTCTCATCTAATGCTTGGATCTTGGGCAAATTATTTTTCTCAAGATAAATGAGATTCAGTAATATTTCATCATAAAATATTTCAGTGCTATTGTTGAGGCTTTGAGTGATATGGAAACTCAAATATCCAAATTATACCACATCAATCACCCTCTTCCCTACTTTGAGGTCCCTAAGGGAGAAATCACACAATAAACAATTCTAAGTACAAAAACGAAGTCCAACTATATTATTAATTGGGACTGTAAAACTTCAGTGCTGAGGTTATTATAAAATGGGTTAGAGAATATTGCTGAGGCTTGAAGGTTAACAGAGGTCTTATTCTTCCTTCTGAGCTCAGATCAGCCATGCCAGACTCCAACTGGCTGCATATTACAGGAAACTGAAGATCTGTGCTTGAGAAGAAATGAGCAGGCAGCAGTGAGCCATGCTTTTTTGACCCCTCTAGGTTCATGGGAGGAAGAGGTAAAAAAGCGTACTTACACATCTACACAAGAAAGACCCTCATATCAGTATTTTCATATATAGTTATCCTACCCACTAGCATCAGGTAACCCAATTACTGTCCTAGATCTGATTCCTTAGTTAGTGACACTCTTATTTGCGGATTGCAGTTATGTCTGCTATGTGTGATGTGTTTGTGTGTGTTGTTTCGGATAAAATTTTAATGCACTTTTACTTGGGGTATCTACATCTACTCTCATCAAGATATCATTCTACACCCTGTGTTAGGCACCAGATGCTCTGCTCTAATAAAAAATTCTTTCTAATCCTTTTCTGAAAATTCCAGGCAGGTGTTGATTCATGAGCAACCAACTCAAGCTGGGTCCATTGCCATGTTAGAAAGAGCATGAGGTAGTTACTTTTGATGAAGAAACTAAAAACTTCAAGAGTATAGACACCTTCATTGTAAAAACAAAAAAAACAAAAAACCCCACAAACTTTAAAATTTAGTCTTTTCCTATCTGCAAAGACATAAGCTGATGGAGAAAAATGAGGTCCTGAATATCATGAGGAATATTAATAAGGGTAACATCACATTATAAAACAAGGGAACTAACTGTATATTGTCATTACTTGAAACTTTAGTGTGAAATCTTTCTGAATATGATCTGACCACCTACATCACAATCACTTGGTCAAAAAAAAGCAAAACTTGTCAAAACTCCAGTCTAAGTTTTATTGTTCTTTTCCTTTTTTGACAGAGCAAGCTCTTTGTTCATTTATTTTTAAAATAATTAACACAATTTGTTATTAAAAATAATTTTAATTGAAATAATGATTGTGGATATTTATGGTATAAAATGTGATTTTTGATACATTCATACATTGTATAATGATCAAATTAGGATATTTAGGATATACATCACCTAAAAATTTTATCATTTCCTCATGGAGAGAACATTCAAAATATTTATTTCTAGTTATTTTGAGATACACAACACGATGTTTCAACTATAGTCATCCTACTGTGTTATAGAATATCAGAGCTTGTTCCTCCTATTTAAATGTAATTTTGTACCCATTGACCAATCTTTCCCCATTACTCCTCTTCCCAGACTCTGGTAGCCATTATTCTATGGGATCAGCTTTTATAGATTCTACAAATGAGTGAGATCATATGGTATTTGTTTTTTGTGCCTGGTTTATTTTACTTGATCTGGTGTCCTTCAGGTTCATCTGTGTTGCCACAAATGACAATATTTCATTCTTTTTAATGTTCAAATAGTATTCCATTGTGTGTGTATATACATGAGTGTATGTATGCATATGTATGTCTACATATATAAATATAAATGTGTATGCCATGTTTTCTGTAGCCATTCTTCTGGAGACAAACAGGTTGTTTCTGTATTTTGGCTATTGTGAATAGTGCTGCAATAAACATGAGAGTAGAGATACCTCTTCAACATACTGATTTCATTTCCTTTGGATAAATATACAGTAGGGTAACTGTAGAATAGCACATAATAGTCCAATTTGTAGCTTTTGAAGGAACTTACATTCAGTTCTTTATAATGGCTATACTATTAATGGTTTTCATTTCCACCAAAAGTATGTGTAATAGTTCATTTTTCTCTCCATATTTGCAGCATTTGTAATTTTTTGCCTTTTTGATAAATGCTATTCTAACTAGAGTGAGATTATATTTCATTGTGGTTTTTATATCCATTTTCCTAATGAAGAATGAATGATGTTTGGGATTTTTTTTTTATAATTTTTGAGTCTTAAGATTAGTGACTTTGAACATTTTTTCATATTCCTGTTGACCATTGGTATGTCTTTTATTTATTTATTTATTTTATTAAATGATAGCTCTATACATTAATGCAAACAGGGGGTACAGTGTAGTGTTTTCATATACATTTTGAAATACTTTCATCAAGCTGGTTCACATAAATTTCATGTAATTTGCATAGTCATTGTGTCAAAACATTTACATTCTATTTCTAGAAAAGTTCACTTGTACCCTTGTTAGACAGAAATATAGGTGATCTTTCCGGTTAACCTCCCACCACCCAGCCACCCTTCTTCCCTCCCCTTCCCCACTCCCTCCCCATGGTATGTCTTTTTTGAGAAATGTTTATGCAGGTCTCTTGCCCATTTTTAAAATCAGAGTATTTGTTTTCTTACTATTAAGTTTAGTTTTTTAAAATAATATTCTGGATAAAAACCCCTGTACAAATACATAGTTTGAATTTTTTTTTTTTGAGACAGAGTCTCACCTTGTTATCCTTGGTAGACTGCTATGGTATCATAGATCACAGCAACCTCAAACTCTTGGGCTCAAGTGATTCTCTTGCCTTAGCCTCCCAATTAGCCGGGAAACAGGCGCCTGCTATGACACCCGGCTATTGTTTTAGAGTTGGAGTCTCACTCCTGCTCAGGAGGGTCTCCAGCTCATGAGCTCAGGCAATCTACCCACCTCAGTGTCCCAGAATGCCGGGATTACAGGTGTGAGTTCACTAAACTTGGCCACAAATATATTTTTTTCCATTGCATCAGTTACCTTTTCCCTCTGTTGCCTGTTAACTTTCTTGTACAGAAGTTTTTACCATGATATTATTTCATTTGTTGGTTTTTGCTTTTATTGTCTGTGCTTTTTGAATTCTTATTCAAAATATATTTGACTAGACTATGTTATAAAGTGTCTCTCACAAGTTTTCTGTGAGTAGTTTTACAGTTTGAGGTCTTTCTTACATTTAATCAATCTTGAGTTTATTTTTTTTCTTTTTCTGTCTTTTTTTTTTTTTTTTTTGATGTGTCACACACCCTAAGCAAATATTATATAGACGTGTAATTTGTCTCGTAAGTGCTGCTATTAGATGGGGCTGGGTTTGAACCTGTCACCTCCGGCATCTGGGGCTGGTGTCCTACTCCTTTCAGCCACAGGTGCCACCCAATCTTGAGTGGATGTTTATATATGGTGAGAAATAGGGGTGTAGTTTCATTCTTCTGGTATCTAGTTTTCCCAGTACTACTTATTGAAGAGACTGTTCTTTCCCTGTTGTGTGTTCTTGGCACCTTTGTTGAAAGTTAGTTGGCTGTAGGTGCAAAGATATATTTCTGGGTTCTCTATTCTTTTCAATAGATCTCTGTGTCTATTTTCATACCAGTACTATGCTGTTTTTCTTACTGTAGCTTTGTTGTATATTTTGAAGTTAAGTAGTGTGATGCCTCCGGTTTTATTATTTTTGTTTAAGATTAAGGGTATACTGGCTTGGCACCTGTGGCTCAAGTGGCTAAGGCGCCAGCCACATACATCTAAGGTGGCGGATTTGAATCCA
>NW_003852581.1:426054-472542 GCF_000181295.1 Otolemur garnettii
AAAAAAAAAAAAATAAGAGTAAGGGTATACAGCACCTGAGGGTGTAAAGGTATACAGCACATTTCCTTCCAAAAAAGATTATGATGGTTTGCAGTCTCACCAACAGTGTGAACCCTGAGTGAAGGGTTCAAGTACAACTTGGACTTTACCTAACAAATATAAACAATGTAACCTAATCACTTGTACTCTCATATTAATCTGATATTATTTTTCTAGTTGTTTCTCTTATTTTTTTCATAGTTGAATTTTTGTGGCGATAGATGGGAGGGTACAAATAATCAGATCGCAATGTTTGAATTTGTTAGGTTGAATCACTTTTGCAGTTATGTCCTGCACCCAAAGGTGTGTCATATATGCCTACACTGTGCCCATTAAGTGCTAACACATCAATATCACTATCCCCCCTCCCTCCTTCCCTCTCCCTCTCCCTCCAATTTGCATTGACTTAAGTTGTTTTGCTATGTGGGTGTGTATTAGATTGTCTACTGGCTTCAATATTAGTACTGAGTACATTGAATATTTGTTTTTTATTCTTGTGATACTTTATTAAGTGGAATGTGTTTCACTCCATCCAGGTTAATGTAAAAGATGAAAAGTCACCATCTTTCTATGGCTGAATAGTACTCCATGGTATACATATACCACAGTTTGTTAACTCATTCCTGACTTGATGGGTATTGAGGTGATTTCCATATCTTGGTGATTGTAAATTGAGCTGGGATAAAAAATCTAGTGCAAATGTCCTTACAATAAAAGAACTTTTATTTCTTCTGGGTAGACACCTAGTAATGGGATTGCAGGATCAAGTGGGAGGTCTAATTTGTGTTCTTTGAGGATTCTCCACACTTCCTTCCAAAAAAGATTATGGCAGTTGGCAGTCTCACCAACAGTGTGAAAATGTTTTCTCTCTACATCCATGCAATCCGCAGTTTTGAGACTTTTTGATGTGGCCTATTCTCACTGGAGTTAGGGTATATCTCAGGGTGGTTTTCATTTGCATTTCTCTCACAATCAGGGATGATGAGCATTTTTTCATGTTTTTTAGCCACTTATCTGTCTTCCTCAGAGAAAGTTTGATTCATGTCTCTTGCCTGGTGATAGATGGGATTGTTTTCTCTTTCTTGGTGATTAATTTGAATTCTCTATAGATTCTAGTTATCAACTCATTGTCAGATCTATAACATGCAAATATATTTTCCCATTCTGAAGATTGTCTATTGGGTTTAACTGTAACCTTAACTGTGCAAAAGACTTTCAATTGAATTAAGTTCCATTTATTTATTTTTGTTGTTGCCATTGTCGTTGAAGTCTTCTTCATGAAATCTTTCCCCATTTCAACACCCTCAAGATTTTTTCCTCATATTTTCTCCTAGGATTTTTACCATTTCATGTCTTAAAGTTAAATCATTTATCCATCTTGAAACAATTTTTGTAAATGGTGAAAAGTGTGAGTTCAGTTTCAGTCTTTTACATGTGGTAATCCAGTTCTCCCAGCACCATTTATTGAATATGGATTCTTTTCCCCAGTGTATGATTTTGTTTGGTTTATCTAAGATCAGATAGCTACGAGAGACTGGTTTCATCTCTTGGTTTTCTATTAGTTTCCAAATGTCTATGTGTCTATTTTTATGCCAATACCATGCTCTTTTGACCACTGTGGACTTGTAAGATAACCTAAAGACTGGTAGAATGTTGCCTCTGGATTTTTTTTATTATTAAAATTGCCTTGGCTATATGAGATTTTTTCTGTTTCCACATAAAATGAAGAACGAGTTTTTTGAGTTCTTTAAAGTATGATGTTAGCATATTAATGGGGATTGCATTGAATTTGTAGATTTCTTTGGGTAGCATAGACATGTTAAAAATGTTGATTCTCCTAGGCAAGAGCATGGTATGATCTTGCATTTGTTAATGTCGTCTGCTATTTCTTTTCTTAGTGTTTCATAATTCTATTTGCAGAGGTCCTTCACCTCTTTTGTTAGGTATATTCCCAGGTATTTCATTTTCTATGAAGCTACTGTGAAGGTAATTATGTCTTTTATCAGCTTCTTGACTTGGCTGTATTAGCATATACAAATCATAGATGTCCATGATTTGTGGACATCTATTTTATACTCTGAGATGTTAAGGTATTTCTTGATCACTTCTAGGAATCTTGTGGTTGAGTCCCTGGATATAAGTATATAGATCAAATCATGGGCAAAGAGCAAGAGTATCACCTCCTCTTACCCCATTTGGATGTCCTTTATATCCTTCTCTTTCCTGATTGGGATAGAACTTCCAGTACTATGTTGAACAGTAGTAGTGATAGAGGACATTCTTTTTACTCCATTCACGATGATATTAGCTATGAGTTTTTCATATATGCATTCAATCAGTTTAAGAAATGTGCCACTGATGGCTATGGCTATATTCTTAAGTGTTCTTTTTAGAAAAGGATGTTGGGTTTTATCAAATGTCTTTTTCTGCATCTATTGAGAGGATCATATGATATTTGTTTTTGTTTCCATTGATATGGTGAATTATATTTATGAATTTGCATATGTTAAACCAACCATCCCTATGATGAAACATACTTGATTGTGATGTATACATTTTTTAATATGTAGCTGTAATCTATTAGCTAAATTTTGTCGAGTATTTGCTTCTATATTCTTTAGTGAAATTGGTCTGTAGTTCTCCTTTTCAGTTGGGTCCTTTCCTGGTTTTGGTATCAGGGTGATGTTTGCTTCATAGAACATGCTGGGGAAGGTTTTTTCCTTCTCAATGTTTTGGAATAGGTTCTGCAGTATAGGTACAAGCTCGTCTTAGAAGGTTTGATGGAATTCTGGTGTGAAGCCATCTGGTATAGGGTTTTGTTGCTGTTGTTGGAAGCTTTTTTATTCTTTCTTCAAACTCGTTGTTTAGTATTGGTCTGTTCAAGAGGTCTATTTCTTCCTCGTTAAATCTACAGAGATAGTATGATTCCAGGATTTGTCCATTTCCTCCACATTGTCAAACTTCTGGGCATAGAACTTATTGTAGTTGTCAGAGATAGTCTGTGGTATCTGTGTTATTTCCTCTTTTCAATTTTTGATTGAGGTTATTAGTTATTTCTTTTTGCTGTTTCTAATTAATCTGGCCAAAAGTTTAGTGATTTTATTTATTTTTTTTGAAGAGCCAGATATTTTTGTTTCATTAATTTTCTGAATGATTCCCTTGTTTTCAATTTCATTTATTTCTGATTTAATTTTGTTTATTTCTTTTCTTCTGCTGGGTTTGGGATTGGATTGCTCTTCCTATTCCATTACCTTAGGCTGATTCATTAGGTTATTGATGTGCTCTTTCTCTTTTTTTTGATGTAGGCATCTAGTGTGATATACTTCCCACTTGGGACTGTGTTTGTAGTATCCCACAGGTTTTGTTACTTGTGTCTTCATTGTTATGTTTGAAATATTTAATAATTTTCTCCTTTTCTCTTCCTTAAGCCCACTGTCGTTTAGCATAAGGTTGTTTAATTTCCATGCCTTTGTGTGGGGATGAAAACTTTTTTGTAGTTGAGTTCCACCTTTATTGCCTTGCAGTCTGAGAAGATACAAGGTATAATTTTAATTATTTTAATTTTGGTGAGGTTTGATTTGTTTCCTAGGATATGATCTATTTTGGAGTATATTCCATGCACTGATGGGAAGAACATATATTTATTTTGCTTTGGGATGGTGTGTTCTTATATGTCTATTAAACCTGCTTATTCTATGGTCACTTTTAAGTTCCTTGTATCTTGTTTAGTTTCTGTTTAGAGGATCTGTTCAGTTCTACCAGAAGAATGTTAAAGTTCACAGAAATTATATTGCTGTAGGATATCATTTTGTTTAGATTGATTAAGGTCTGTTTTATATATCTGAGAGCACTTAAGTTGGGGCTGTATACCCTACCCTGGGCAGAGGGAGATCCAGGATATAGTCCTGGCTTTCCAATTATATTTATAATTGAAATGTCCTCTTGATGTAGTGTTCTCTTAACCAGTATGAAGTGACCTAATCTGAAATTTTAAAAAAGAAAGCTTAATGACTTAATAAAAGAAAGTTTTTCTCTGCCAAAAAAAAAAAAAAATAGAGTTGTGTAACTTCAAAAAAATTAAAAACTGAAAGCTTAGACATGAATGAAATAATAGAAAAATTATTAATTTTCTCTATTCTGGGCCTTTTGTGGTTTTGTATAAATTTTAAAATGTTTTTTCTATCTTTATGAAGAATACCTTCAGTATTTCCATGACTACTGTTTTCAGAATCCCTTCTTATCAGGCCCAAATTTCTAGGTATCTATTTTAAATAAATAATTCCTCTTTATTACTCCTCTTTAAACAATTTTAAGAACCATTGGTCTATATAGGTAGTAGTAGGATCAGAAAAATAAAGCACTATTCTACAGAAGGTTCCATAGAATGTATACAAATTTTCAGAAAGAAAAAAATCTGTATTAAATTGTAAGACTCAAGTCATACAAGATACAGTACACAAGATGACAAATGCTATCCACTTACATTGAGTGTTACAAGTTTAATACATATTTCTCCTTTCTCAAAATATATATACATTTTTGGCACTCTCTGTATAATCTCATATGAAGAAAGACACCCTCTCCTGGGCAGAATGAGATCCAGGATATAGTCCTGGCTTTCCAATTTATCACCTGTGGGATCTTGAGTAAGGATATTATCTTGTTGAGTACCTTTTCTTTTCTGTACAATTCTGAAAGATTTGTCCAGAGAACTTCTGAAATCTTCACACCTAACATTCTATGAATCTACAGAGATGACATTAAATTAATGTAAATTCTTCGAAGGGGTCATAGGATCTAGTACTCAGCAAAGTTCCTGGAAAATAATATTAGTTCAATAAACATTTATTATGTGAATGCAGACAGAATGCATATATATATGTTCAAACAGGTGTTAAATAAATTCTCAGGTTGTGAGTGTATAATGGACAATATATTAGGGAGCTATCTTTAAACCAATGAGGACAATTATATATTTTACTCACATCATCCTTTGGTGGCCATCTGGGATGAAAAGTTGACTGGAGAGACCTCAGCTGAATCCAGTTTGACTCAAATGTATCTAATTCCACAAAACTTCATTTGTTAGCTACCTATTATTGAGATCTCCTCCTAGAAACTCTTCCACAAGTCCCTATGCAACCACACCATGACATTTAACATTCAACAGTATGCTGTTTTGCATGTTTTTCTTGTGCTTAAGCCCAATTTTTCAAGGTACATCAACATTTTGGTAGCTAGGAATCATATGCCTTTCTGAATGTCTCCCAGGGCCCATATAGTTTTGAATACATAAGCAATCAGTGGATTATTTTTTAATATATTTCAATCTTTTGCATTTCCGTGATGCTTTATTAAGTTGTAAAATGCTTTTAAAATTAGTTCATTTGATTTTCACAACCACTGTGAGAGGTAATCAGAGTGGGGGTATTATTATTTCCATTTCACAAATGAGGAAATTGAAGCTTAGAGAATTTATAGCTTGAACAAGATTGTATATTGTATTTCTGTTTCTACTATACTACACAAGATCATGTATTATTGAAGAAAACAGACAGTAGGTCATAGGTTTTAGGATCAAAAACTTTTCATCTTCAAAATTTTAGCCCTTTCTACTGAAAATGTATCAGTAAAAGAAAAAAAGATAATAGAAGAATAAAAGTAAAGGATATTATGAGTTTCTAATTAGGACAGGGAGAAACATTGATTCTTAGAGAGTAGCTTTATGATATTTCAAATTTGAAATTGTCTTGGTACTAGAGTTTTTTGTTTTTTTTTTTTTAATTTCTACACCTAAACTCTTTTCTTCTTACCAATTTCCAGTCACAATTTATATTCAAATAGGTCAGTGTTTTCTATCTGAGAGAACCTAAGGTCCATTAATTTCTAAGTCTTAAACTTTAGTTCTTGTTGCTGTTTTTACATTATCATGTATGTTAATACTTTTAAAATAGAAAATGATTATAAAAGTTTATATGGCCATATAAGAAAATGAATCTATTGAAATCTTTATGTAAAGTAGCTACTTAATAATTATCTGGAATAAATGTATTTTCATCAATAGAAGTTTTTCTTTTAGCTTCTGAATAAATTAAAAAATACTTTTCCCTTTATGTTCAAATGTAATTAATGGTGAAATTCTTTGGTGACAAATAGTTACATGAGAAAATGCTCTCATTATATTCTTAAGATAAAAAGAACATATTTAGTATATTTAGTATATTTAGTATAATTTCAGTCTTGCTATATTTATGCATATTATACTGAATAAATTATGGAATGAATTATGAAAATTGTTAACAACGATTATTGCTGGGTGGTGGGAGTACAAATGGTTTTATTTTTCCTTTTATTTTCTACATTTTCTGAAATTTCTGCAATGAACATCTATTACAATTTTAAAGTATTTTTTTATTTTTTCAAATTAATATGAGGGTACAATTTTTAGGCTATATTGTTCTCACTTCCACGGTAAAGTTCCATTTATAGAAGAGCTCCTCACCCAGAGGGCGTGTTATGCACCCTCACGATGTGCACATTTGGTGAGATTCCACCTCATCCCCTCCCTCCTTCTGCCAAATGTCCTCCCCCTCCTTCTCCCACTTCCTTCTACCCCCTAACTGGACTATATTATTGTTTTATTTTTCTTATGAGCAGGGCATCTATTACTTTTACTAAAGTAATCTTTTTACTTTACTTTTTACTAAAAGATATAAACAAAAATGTAAGAATTCTTTTAGTCTCAAGATGTGTAAAAATTATTATCCAATCTTATCCATTGACTTACATAGATTCATAATGATCCTCATTTGCATTTATAAAAAAAATTAAAGGATTTTCCTATCTTACTTCAGTATTTTTGCAATCTGAGGAAGGCATAGGCCATTTGAAATGAGTATTTGTATGTGACTTTATCCGTGCAACAGTTTTGAAAATTTACAAATTAGACAAGAAAACTGCTATTGTGCTAGTTGAAATATTAAAGAAAAGTGCCGTTATCCTTCCATTTTCCTCTCCAACCAGTTAGGTGACATGAAGAGTTTTAATTGGTAGGAGGCTTTGACAAAGAAGGCATGAGCATATTTGACTAAAATTAAAAGCATGCTAAGTTGATGTCAAAGAAGGCCAGAAAAAGTTAGATGTAGCATCATAAAAAAAAAAGTAAAAATCTATGTTTATGTACAGCACAGTAGTTTATGCTACTGTGACAATTTACTTGCTGGCTGATTTTATGATTTAAATATGATACAATGTGAATAAATCTGTTGTCTGCTACAAAACATTCACTTTATTGCATTGGTGTTGGAGTACTTTTTTGTTAAGTAAAGCCAACTAAGGATGATATACATATCTGATTATAAATCAACCAAATTTTCACATGAACACCCCATGTTCTCCTTTCTTTGACCCCTAATACTTTATTATAATTCTACATTTTTCTTTTATTCCAGAACCTTATTTTGAGGAGGAAATAATCCACTTTAAGAGGAAAGAGTTCTTACAACACAAAGACTTAGAAAAACTGTTAGAAGAAATACGTGTATATTAGTTGGAAATCATTTATTGCCTCTATAAAAGTTTAAATAGAAACCCTAAAAATATTCACATTATAATCTGATATGGTTTTAAGTTGATAGTATGTTTCAGAGGTAGTACCAGTAAAATGGGATATGGGATTGCTAAAAGGAATTACCTAACAAGTTAATGCAAAATAAAATTCCAATATGGAGAAATATATACTCAGTATACACTTTAATGGAACAATCATTATTACATTTGCATGAAATATTAATTTACTCTCTTTTCTCCCTTAAAAAATCTGCTCTTAATAAAGGTTTGTTTTGAGAAATGGACTTTGACCATAGGCTCTCAAGTTAGCAGGCTTTCCCATTATAGTATTATAGAACATAACTTGGTGAAGAGCATAATACAGTACTATCTGTCCAGGATAACACCAATTTCAAAGAGAAATCTGCCCACTTACTCATCATTTACATACTATAGCACTGATAACTCCCTTAAAAAGATAACTTTTCAAATTTTTTCAGTTTTAGAATCTGAATTAAAATCTACTATTTAAAAAAAACAAATGATATCATAAATGCAATGTGGAGGAAGTTTAAAAGTTAAAATTTTTAGAATTTCTTTTAAAAATGATCATAACTTCTTAGGATGAGATGAGGAAATTAGCTAAATGTCCTCCTGTTCTACCAAAAAAAAAAAAGGCTACAAAGATAATTTTAGAGTTCAAAATTCTTTTAAATCCACCACTTATATTTTGTCCTAGAAACTTCCATAAAGTGCCTCAAAACAGATGTTGCCATTTTTAGAGAAATGGAGTTGAACTTTGGAGAAATGGCCTGTTGGACATCTTTGTAGGTCTGAGTGTGATTGGGTCTTAGCCTTTTCTTCTGGAACAACAGCAAACATTTCTATTATTTGATTACAATGGTAGTGCAAAAGTCCCGTGGTTGATAATAGACCTCGTATACAAAACATCCTTATGTTCCATGAAAAGGCCAATTTTCTTTTAATGTTTTCCTTGCATGTGCTGGTTTTCTGATTGTCTAGGACAACTGCAATTCTGGTTTTCTTCTGACTAACTTTAGCTTGGCTGAAATGAAGAAGCTGTTTTTTTTTTTTTTTTTCTTTTAAGTCACAATTTGGAAGGTATGTGTCCTTACATATTTTCTGCTTAGAAACTGCTTGACTATACTAAGCTTAAAGCAGATATCAAAATAGATATTTGAAATGTTTAAGGTACAGTATCTAAAGACTACTATGTCACAATTGTCACCCAAATTGTGACACTGTCTATAGTGTGTTGACATCTGGTACCAACTTCTAAAACAGCTAAGTAACATTCCCATTTTATGTGTGTACTCACAAAATAGTATCCAAGAAATTCTGAGACTGTAATTTACAACCACATTAGTATAAATCTTTTTAAAATATGTACTTGGCTGATGGCTCTGTACTGATCTCACATGTAAGTTAGGCAAATTGTGGGCCAAAGATGAGTGACTAAATTAAAAAAAAATCTCAGTAGCCAAATTAATGTAGTTAATTTAATTTTTACATTGTCTTCTGTCTCTCAGAAAGATGCTTCAGATAGTATGGTCTGTTTTAATATTGTCAAAATCCCAAAGAAAGAAACATTATTTGATTTTTATTCCAAGCTATGAAATTGTTCAGACGAGCAGTCATAAGATATTTTTTCCTGCTTTAAAATGTTTCAAAATCAACTCCAATCTACATATGTGAGAAAATACATCATTCATAGTAGTCTTTAGATACTGTACCTTAAATATTTCAAATTCTACTATGCAAAATTTCAGCCTGCTAATTGGTAAACTTTTTTTCTGAATGTACTATTTCCTTCGATTCCTGCCACAAAACAGCCACATTTCATTTCATTTCATTTTAGAAGTGTCTTAATTCCAGTGATAGTGAATAATTCTGGTGCTTAAACACAAATTCCAAGGCAAAAGGAGTACTAAGTGTGCAGTTATGATTTCAATAGTTTCAATTTTAATGGAACTTTAAATGAGGCAGGGAATCCTGTATGCTTCCTCTCAAAATTGTATAAGATTCCTTCTAGAAATTATACCTAAGCAGAATTCTTAAATATATGAAAGTTTCTACTTAATTTTTAGTAATATCCTGGCAAAATTTAACAAGAAATTCATCTTGTGAAGTTTGCAGCTTGCTGAGATGTCCCACGATTACCATAGTTAATGAATATATATGATATATAGTATTATTTAGTGACTAATTGCTGAAGTGTGACAAATACTGTCCATAGTGTTGAAATATGCAAGAGATAATCCCCTATCCTTACTTTGCAATCAGAACAAAATAAGAAGGGGCTTAAATTAGAAATTAGAATTGAAAGACAAACTCAATGTCTAGGAAATAGACTGCAGGAGAGATCTGAAGGCCTGGAATTTGTTCATGTTACTTAGAAATGTTTTGTTGTATTTAATGGGGACTCTATCTCATGAAGGAATTGGTATTACTGATAAATTTAATCTTAATATCTGAGGTTGTGTTACCATGAGTCCTTTTCTCTGAACTGAACATGACTTGTCTATAAAGGACACTAAACACTGTTTTGAAAATAGTATATGGCTCTCACCTTAAAAGGGAGTATATCTGACTACTGAAATACTCCTGCCAACAAAGTAACTATAGCAATAGTATGGAAGCAGTATCAAATAACACAAATAATTGACAAAATGAAGAACCACCAATGAACCTTATCTATTTGAGGGAGAGGGAGAGGATATTTCAAGTTTAAAGATATTAATGACTGCCATTATGCATTCATAGGTTGATATTAGTGAACTTCAAGATCAAAATTTCCTAGTGAAAAATTTTGAAAATATCTACAATAGAAACTTTATTGTCAAAACAGCTGTCTAGCTACTTCATTAATCTTTAGGTATAGATAGTAATTTAATCATGAAACACAATTCCACACCTCCAAGTCACAAATATATGACACGGTGAGCTTAGGGAGGAAAATGGGATTTTCTCTTCTGTGGCTTTGGTAATACCATCTGGTACCTCTGGAAGGGAATATCTGCAAAGAACTTGTCTCTAGTGTGTTGTCATCTGGTACCAACTTCTAGAACAGCTGAGTGACATGCTCATTTTATGTGTGTACTCACAAAATAGTATCCAGAAAAATTCTGAGGACTGTAATTTACAACCACAGTAGTATAAATCTTTTTAAAATATGTACTTGGCTGATGGCTCTGTACAGATCTCCCATGTAAGTCAGACAAATCGTGGGCCAAAGATGAGTGACTAAATTAAAAAAAAATCTGAGTAGCTTACCTCTACTTCCTGTTTTATAAAATGTTAAGAACTGAAAAAAATATTCAGATAGTGATAAACTTGAAATATTTGTGCAACATTTCATCTAACTCAGTTACAAAAATTTACATGTTGAGTGAGAACCTTGTCAACATTTATCATTTGCAGTAATGAAGAATGTTTATTAAGATTAATCTTTTACTACATTTTGTTTCTGTACAATTATTAATTTATTTGACTTTATGTTAGTGAATTAATTTTCAATAGTTGCTTCCTCCCACTCCCCTTCAAATGTTTAGGCTAGATAATAGAGTACTGATAATTTACAATTACATAGTTGTAATCACTTCAATTTTCAATCATTAGCTTAAGTCAATTTCTCATAGGGATGGAAAATAAGTTTCTGGACTCATCCAGGTAAAATATCTTTTTAAGTTTTGTTTTTAATTTTAGTTCATATTCCTGAGTAAAAGTGTATGTGGATAATATAAAAGGAAAGAGGAAGAAAGAAGATACAATGGCTATAAAACCAAAACTAACAACTTGATAAGTAATATCAAAATATTTTTATTTGTGTGTCTCTAATTAAAACTATTACTAAAACTGGAATTCCTCTATAAAAATCCAATTCCAATCCAACCTAAGATTTTTTCCAAAAAAAAAAAAATTTCAGAGATTAGACATAATATACTTCATGCCTGAACTGCTCAAATGTAAATATAAATTTTTCCAGAGTTCCATCAGTTTGTTAAAAAAAAAAAACCTTTCAAACAATACTATTAAATTTCACACACATTTTTTTCTGCACTGTAGCCATTATATCTTGTCAATCTTTCATAGAATATGTCTGTTTCAACAATGTATTTTTCAAACTGAAGAATAATCAGGACAACATAGTGCAGTTATTTTGAAAAGCACACCTGTTAGGCAGCCAAAAGACTGCATAATTTCTCTCCCCCTCAAATCACAAACTGTCTGAGGCATTTTTCTCTGATAAAGAAGAAACACTGAATGAGGTATCATCAGGCTCCAGCGAGGCATGATTGAAATCCATGTCTTCTAATTCAGGAGGTAAATCTGATAGCAGTGCCTGAGTCAGAAAAATCAATTTTTTTCCATTAGTATGTGTACAGATTTTTTTTCCCAATTTTATGTTAAAAAATATTTTCACAATGTTGTATTTTTGTGAATTTAAATAAAGCATCATCTCTCTTTCAGGATCTTATACAATTTCTTGCCCAAAGGAAAACTTCTTCATACACTATTAAGAAGGTACAAAAATACTAGACGTTGAGAGTGTTGATTATGTAGAGTGGAATCCTGAACATAGGAGAATTAAGGTGGGAAATGAATAAATATTCTGAAGCAAGTGCTTTGAAGTTTTTGAGGTGAGCAATTTTTATACTAGTTTTGAATGTTCACTTATCACTGCTAAAGAGCTTTAACATTGTGTTCATTATTAAAAAATGCATGCACAGTTATGCTATTCTTTAGCAAAAACACATTTCACAAAATACTTTTTTTGATGTTTAGTGGAAGAATGAACTTTGAAGTTAGGAAAAAATGTTTAGATATTCTACTTTAGACTGAACTTTTAACATCTTAAAGAGACTGATTCTTTTTCTTTACTTAGGCTATTTCTATAACTACAGATGGCCAAGCCCCCACCAGGGCACAGATGAATCATTGGCTCTAGCTGTTGTGATGACATATCTAGAGGAAGTAGTTAGGGTAAGCTAAGAATCACTAACTAAGCTTTACCATGGTCCAATTGTTTCATATGGAATTGTAGAACATGCATTCATACTAGAGAAATTAGATGATTAATCAAGTTTTATATGGCTGAATGGCTGATGGTGCTAATGTCCCACTTGACCAAAATAAATTATGAACCAAATGATTGATTTGCTACTCTCAATACTAAAAATAATGTGGCATATCTGGCAATTTTTAAATAGCATTCCTTGTAGTGTGGGTTTTGGGTTCAGTGTAAGCAGAGATAGAAAGAACAGGAACAAATGAAAACTTGCCACTATGCAATTAAAGAGCAGAAAGACAAGACATCTTGGAAAACATATAAAATCCACTGTTAACAATAAGACAGTATTAAATTAATCTCTTTATTAAAAGAAGTGACATCTATAAATCCTATACCTTTTGCCTTGTATCACAGAGGCAAGATCAAACATTTCTCCTTTTTCAAGATGTGCAAGAAAAGATTAATTCCTATCAGGAAGAAAAGCTGTTATTATATTTATTTTATATGATTAAATTGCCCATAAATTTCTTGCTGACATTAAGAGTATTTACACAGCAAAGTAACCTAAAGGTACTACACATTTTCTAAGGTGCTATGTTGCAGTAATATGACTCAGCCATTTTCTTCCAGAACAGGGTTTACCACTCTCACAGTCCAAGTGCTACAGGGCCTTTACCTGGTCATTGGATTTAGTTCACTTAACAATTTTGAAGATTCTATATTAAAGAGGGCAAGGTGTTCAAATTAACACTCATTGAACATGTGCTTAGATTTGGAAAGTCAAATGGATGAGGAAATTTAATGATAGTCTACCTTGTAGTGGGGACCCTGCAAATAAGACAAGCACTACTATTTATTTCTTTGCCATTGCATTACACATAGTTGACTTATTAAAATGAATGTAGTAATAATGTAAAAAACTAATATCTGAGATAATATAGAGCACTACTAGTGCATGAGGTCACTTTATAATTCTTTCAATATCTTACTGAAGTGCAACATTGACACACTTAACACAGTTTTAAATTATACCAATTGTTGAAACCTCCTTTTTCATAAATACTTAAGTAAACACAATTAAATTTATTATAGGTTCTTCATCAGGGACAGCTATCTTCAGGGTCTGACCTAGTGTCATTCTTCTTAAGAGATTAAAGCACTTCCCAAGTATATGATCAGTCTCTGTAACACTTATTCTAGATCCTAAGTTATTAATACCAAACTCTATAATATTAATACTTCTGATAGTCCTTGCAAAGTGGAGAAATTAATGCTCAAGGATATCAATTTAATTGGCTAATATCACATAATGAATTACCAGGGGAAGAAAGATGATAACTTCTGACTAAATACAATGCTGACAATCTTATTTTGATTTTTAAATGGATATTGATCTAAAAAGCAACAGTAAACCTTTGGGTATGCTAATGTTTCATTCAGAGAGTATCATATTTCTTTAAACTCAGTACTTCTTCAATGGGCCAAAATATTCTGTGGGCCATGCATCTCACTCAAATTACCCAAATCAAGATTAATGGAATGGGTCTGATTTTTTTTTTTTTTTTTTTTTATGAAAACCCAATGACATGATGTTTTTCTTTTATTAGGTAGAACAAAATTTAATCCCTTCCATAAATAAACCTCTAAATATTTCATAATGTTAAGACCATTAGTTTAGGAAATGATCTAGATTGATTATTACTGTGATTCATTATACCCAATATTAAATGTGAAAATCAGCAGTTTATAATTGGCATATTGATTATATTGCCTACAATGTTCAGTTTTTGTGTCCCTTTCTCTTTTGGCCAACTTTTTATCCATATCTTACTTAGTTGACTAGGTTTTTATCAGAGGAAAAGAAGAAGAGGAGGGAAAAAATAAAATCCACATTAGTTACTTTTCTTCTTTGTTAGTTGTCTTGGAGAAAGAGCCAAACCTAGAATGAAGTTAGAATTAGAAAATGAAATGGAGTCAGTGTGTTATTCCTAGATGTCAAGAGACATAGATAAGTGCTAGTTACTTGACCATACAACTCTTAATTCAAAACCATACTATTACTTTTGACACTGGGACAACACTCCAAGTTAATCCTATGGTTGGACCTAATTTTTCAAATAATTATTTAAAATTTATAGTAGCCTTGAGACCATGTTCAAGACTACTACTCTTGTTCATTAAATTCTGTAATTTAGGTTCCTAAAAAAAAAGAAGCACAATTTTAGTATGTCACGGAATATGCATAATTCGCATAAGAAAGCAATATGCTTAAATGAAACTGACAAAGGTAACTGAAGGCTACTGTGTCTTGGGATGCCTTGTGGGAGGGGGGCTAAGGGAGCAAAATTCATGAAACAGGACATATCATAAAATATATACAGTGATTTGAGCCTCGAGAGTAAATTATTTTAGTTTAGATTTTGTGATTCAGCACTTAAGTAAAACATATAAAGACTTCTTTTCATTGACGAAAAAGGAGACTTAGGGGATTCTGTAACTTATCTTTTCCCCTTCAGATATCTGGGATGGGTTACATATGTGCAGTCTTGTTTGGGTATAGGGATGAATTTTTGTACTCCTGATATTCCTTGATGGATAAAACTCTGAGACTGCTTCTTAAATAATCGTTCCTGTGTCTCCCACCACTCATATAGAACTTCTCTGACAAGGAATAAGTGTAGTGGCAAAAACGCAAAACAAATTTAGTATTGTATAATATTACATGGAGCATGTGTTTTAATTTTATATGTTTTACCAAGCCTAATAAATTATTGTATAGATTTAACACAACAATAGAAGACAAAATATAATTTGGAAAGAAGTTGTAAACAAAAATCCACAGAAAGAAACAAAAGACCTTATATTTTACCTATAGAGACTCAAAAACTCTATGTAAATTAGGGAATGTAAGTGATGTGCTGTGGTCACAAAGAATTTCACAAAGTAATTTCCTGTTTTCTTAGGTATAAGCAATATAATACAGAATATAAGATATCCAAACATTTGTGAACTCTAGTAGGAGCTGGCAGGAAACTAAGATCCAGCAGAGAGATAAATAAAAACACATGCCTCTCTAGTTAGGGTGTCCCAATCTTTATCAACATTTTGAAGAACTTCTTTAAAGTTTTTTTTTTTTTTTAATTGTGTGGGTACAAAGAATTAGGTTACACTAACGCAGTTGTTAGATAAAGTCCCTCTTGTAATTGTGTCCCATCCCCAAGTATTTTCCTACATAAGAATTAACCTGAGATTTATAAAGCATGTTAATCAGTTATTCTAAAT
The DNA here is from genome assembly GCF_000181295.1 of Otolemur garnettii. NCBI lineage: Eukaryota > Metazoa > Chordata > Mammalia > Primates > Galagidae > Otolemur > Otolemur garnettii. Next base: position 441,956 of record NW_003852581.1, read on the forward strand.
TTCCACTAAAGCAGCACACAAAATATGAATAATTGTTCTCATGAGAACTGTGTTTTAAAAAGCCCACAAAATAACAAATCCTTCCTCTATGCCAAGAAGAAATGTTGTATAAAATGAAAAGATATGAAGAACTCAAGGGTAGCACCTGTGGCTCAAAGGAGTAGGGTGCCAGCCCCATATGTTGGAAGTGGTGGGTGAAAACTGAGCCCCAGCCAATAAATAAATAAATAAATAAGTAAAAATATATGAAGAACTCAAACATAATATGACAATTTTTAACTTGTTAGATCACAGTTTACTAGTCTCTTTTAGTACCTACCTGCTGTTGTTCCTTATCTTCAGCTTTCATAGCTAGTATCAAGCTTCTAACAAAAGTCTGAAGCTTAAAGTATTTTTGCTTTTGAATCTCTAGCTCATTTTCAATGAATTTCACTTCTTCATTCTGAAGGAGAAAACATCAAACGATACAATTACCTGATATAAACCTAGGACTATACGTGTTGGATGCAAATAACACTCTAAAAAGTAAACAAATTGGAGGGACAATAAAAATAAAATGTTAGAATAATGAATAAAAATCACAGCAGGAAATTATCCTGTTCCTCAAAGTCTGCCTTTTAAATAAATCATCAACAAAAAATAACTTACAAAGGTTAAAAATCCAAAAAAATAAATTTCATTAAGAGAAAAACTGGCTCAGTGCCTGTGGCTCAAGCGGCTAAGGCACCAGCCACATACACCTGAGCTGGCAGGTTTGAATCCAGCCCAAGCCCGCCAAACAATAATAATAGTTGCAACCAAAAAATAGTGGGGTGTTGTGGTGGAAACCTTTAGTCCCAGCTACTTGGGAGGCGGAGGCAGGAGACTTGCTTGAGCCCAGGAGTTGGAGGTTGCTGTGAGCTGTGATGCCACAGCACTCTGCCCAGGGCAATAGCTTGAGGTTCTGTCTCAAAAAAAGAAAAAAAAAAAAAAGAGAGAAACCAAGAAACAGTTCTGTTCATGGAAAGACCCCTTGTATGTCAAATCTAATTAGCCGTTGGAATAGAATTAAGAATAAATAGAGCCCAATTTATCCCAATAGCAGTAGCAGATGCAGTGATACAGAATGTACCATTCAGAAAGTCAAATACCAAGAATTAAAAAGGTTATTTTGCATCAAGAAGGAACTGAAATTACTAAAAAACTATCTTAACTGTTTTTCTGAGGCCCCTGAATTAAGTAGGAGTTTTATTTTATTTTATTTTATTTCTTAAGTAAGAGTTTTATTCAAAAGATATTTCTAAACTCTATGAGACTCCTTTATTTATCAGTAAAATTGATATTATCTTTCAATCCTTTGGCATTTCTAGGTTTGAGTGAGGGTTGCAACGACCATGAAAGTGCTCTAAATAAGTTTCCTATTAAAGCTACAATAATCAAGACAGTGTAGTATTGGCATAATGGTGTGTGTGTGTATGTATATATGTGTGCGTATATATATATATTTATGTATACATATATGTATACAAAATGAAGAAGATAGGCACATGGCCTACAGAGACATGAAAAAATGATCATTACCTTTAATCATCAGAGAAATGCAAATCAAAACTACTTAGAGATATCATCTAACTCCAGTAAGAGTGGCTCACATAACAAAATCCCACAAATACAGATGTTGGCATGGATGTGGAGAAAAGGGAACACTTCTGCACTGCTGGTGGGAGTGCTAGCTAATATATCCGTTTTGGAGAAGAGCATGAAGAATATTCAGGGATCAAAAAGTAGACTTGCTGTTTGACCCTACAATTCCTCTACTAGGTGTATATCCAAAAAACCAAAAATCACTTTATAACAAAAATATTTGCACCAGATCACTCACTGAAGCTCAATTCATAATAGCCAAGTCATGGAAGAAGCCCAACAGCCCACTGACCCATGAATGCATGAATGGATTAATAAATTATGGTATATGTATATCATGGAATATTATGCAACCTTAAAAAAGATGGAGACTTTACCTCTTTTACATTTACATAAGTTGAGCTGGAACATATCCTACTTAGTAAAGTATCCCAAGAATGGAAGAAAAAATATCCAATGTACTCAGTACTATTATGAAACCAATTTACAATGACTTACACTTTCCTATGAAGAATAGATCACAACTATAGCCCAAGATGAAGGAGGCTGGGAGGGGAGGAGGGAGGTCAGGTCTAGGGAAGGTGAATGGTGGGATCACACCTATGGTACATAATGCAAAAGTACATGTCGGATCTATTAGTATAGAGTATAAATGTATTAACACAATAATTAAGTAAATGAGATGAGGTATATATTAACCAGCGTGATGTAAGCATTCCTAATTCTATATAAAATGAGCACTTTGTACCCCATAAATGCATTAATATATATCTATGTGTTCACAATTTAATACAAAAAAATGACAAAAAAATAAATGAATGAATGAAATAAAATGAGAAAAAAAAAGTACTGTGGTAATTCAATAGACAAAGAAAGTGTAGTCTTTCAAACAAACAGTGGTTTAAGAAATATAAATCCAAACTGGGCACAGCAGCTCATGTCTATAATCCTAGCACTCTGGGAGGCTGAGCTAGGTGGATTGAGCTGATGGGTTCGAGACCAGCTTGAGCAAGAGTGAGACCCCCTTCTCCAAAAAATTAGCTGGGCATTGTGGCGGGTGCCTGTAGTCCCAGTTACGCGGGAGGCAGAGGCCAGAGAATCACTTGAGCCCAACAGTCTAAGGTTGTTGTGAGATATGATGTCATGGCACTCTATTGGGGCTACAAAGTGAGACTCTGTCTTAAAAAAAAAAAAAAGGAAAGAAAGAAAGAAATGTAAATTCACATACAGAAAAGAAAAGATTTTCATGCCTGACCTCACAGATAAAATGTAACCAGACCTAAAATATAAAACCTAAAACAATGAAATGTCTAGAGGAAAATATAGCATAAAATCATTGGGAACTTGAGTTAGGCAAAAATTTCTTAAATAGAAGTTAAACAGTATGAAGCAAAAGGAAAAGACCAATAAATCCTGTCTCTTCAAATATACCATATAAAAAATTAAAGTAAAAGCCACATATTGGGAGAAAATATTTTCATATCACATATCTGAAAAAAGGACTTGTGTCAAATACATAGAACTCTTGCAATTAAATTATAAGACCAGTAAAAGAATAAAAATCAGGTAAAATATTGAACACACACTTCATCAAAAAAAAATCCAAATGACCAATAAGCATGTAAAAAATGCTTTACGTGATTTTTCATTAAGGAAATGAAAATTAAACACAATAAGATACTTCTACTGACACTCTATATAATCACGAAAGTTAAAGAGATTGAAAATACCATGAGCTGTTGAGAACATGGTGGAATTAGAAGTTCTCATAAATTGTTTTGGGGAGTGTAAAATGATAAAGTCACTTTGGAAAATATTTTGCCAGTTTCTTATACATTCAGCATGGTCTCTCTTACCTTATGACTCAGCAATTCCTCTCTTAGGTGTTTACCCAAAAGAAATACAAACACAAAACTCATGTCTACACAAAGACATAGATGAATATTCAAAGCAGCTTTATTAATAATAGCTCCAAACTGGAAACTGTGCATAATGGAAACAGTGGTGGTGTTTGCACAACTATGTTCACTTGTCAAAAAATTCATCTAAATGCATAATTAAAGAGGTGAATTTTATTGCATAGAAATTATGTCAATAAACCTGGTTAAAAATTTTTAAAACTCAGAAAAACATCTCTCTTTCCCTCCTATATAATTAAGGTTTTCTACATTTTGACAATCATCTCCTCATTATCTGCCCTCCTGCCAGCCTTTGGAAATCACCATTCTACTCCCTGCTTCTATGAATGTTTTAGATTCTACATAAGTGAGAGAATGGAGTATTTGTCTTTCTGTACTTGACTTATCTCACTTAGCATAATGTTCTCCCATTCCATCCATGGTCTTGCAAATAATAAAATTCCTTTCTTTTCAAATCTAACTACTGTGTGCAATGAAAATAGTAAATAATAGTGTATCAGACAGTCCAAATTTCTAAGGGAGTTAATTTCAAATGTTCTCCCCACAAAAAGCTATAAATATATGAGGTGATGGATGTATTAATTAATGATTTAATCATTGCACATAGTAGTCAGAAATCATAACATTAGTTTTTACACCATAAATTTATACATATACAATTTGTCAATCTACAATTAAAAATAAAAATTATTAAAATAAACAAATAATCAGTCAGCCCATTTCTCAAAAACAATGAAAATAGGCTATGAGTATTCTCTTAAGCTGGAGAACTCATCTCAAGAAACATAGAGTATCTTTGCCAGCATTTGCTCAAAAAGCTCTATAAAATATATTAAAATTAGTTGATTCTCTGGGTATTTTTGTAGTTTTCATATAATGATGTATTAAACATATTCAATCTGTGAATATGATTACCACATCATTTATTTTATCAAATCAGTATAGATTCTGATAAACTGCTTCCTTTTCAGATCATTTAATATGAAGTGAATCATCTGCACAAGCTAAATTTCTTATCCAAAGACACTTGGTCTACAACAATCTAAGTCACAAATAACCATTATAATAAAATTCAACATGCTCCTGCCATAATACATTTTACTAATTTTATTAATTTATTTTTATTAGTATTCATTGTCAGAGTAGTAGTGTTAGTAAAGTGCTGACCACGAAGTCTTCTCAAATATAGGTGATGTCCATCATCATTATAATAGTGTCTGCTTTAGATGCACAGTCCTTCAGAGCTTTACTCACAGTCCAATAGAAAAAATTTTGAAAATAGTAACTCACTTTTATAAAATTCACAAAATGAAGTATTTATTGATATGCAGAAATTTAGTTCTTCATGCAAATATTTTCCTTCTCAGTATTTATGCAAAATTTCATAAACATAAACTACTTTAAGATAATTTAATATTGCAGATATTTTCTTCTAGGAACTGCTTTTTGACAGCCTATCAAACACTTCCCAGATTACAGTCAGTCATTTATGTCTATTTTAGAGATTTTTCCTAAGTAAATGAAATGCTTGTGAGAGAAACAAGATAACATCAGTAACTGAAATTTCACAAAAAAGATCTACTTCATTTTTCTTGATGTTAACACTCTCTATTACTTATTACCAGCAAGTTTTATCTATTCTTCTCCAAGATGACACTGGGAATAATTTCAGGTTCTATCTGGACAAGGGCTTTGATTTCTGAGCAGGCTATTAATGGCTTCTAAGCCTGAGATGTTATTTTATGATATAGCTATTCATGCTTTAGGCATAGAGCCTATCACCTTGTCTCATAAGCATTTTGTATAGTTAGAATTCCCAGCAAATTATTTCTACTGACTGTATCTCAACCAAAATTTCCACTAGGCTTGAAGTGAGTATCGATAGTTGCACAGTAATAATTATCAAATGCACCACAAGACATTCCTTCAGCTTGCAATAAGAATAGACTTTTTAATTCAATATGGGAAAAATTTTATAATGATCCAGATTCTGATCATAATTGATTTTATATAAATGAGCACTTACATAATAGTATTAAAATTATTTCCAGAGATAAATTAATCCATTTATTCACTCATTCAGCAACTACTATAGTTACAAGCTCCTATGTGCCAGGCTCTCACTCAGGTATCACAGAGATGAATAGGGTAATTCTGTGCATCTCAAGAAGTTTATGATGAATATATAGTCATGTGCTACATAACAATATTTCATTTGGCCCATATAATTATAAGGGAGCTGAAAAATTCCTATCACTGGGTGATGTGTCTTTATAACACCATAGCACAACACATTACCTTTTCTATGGTTAGATACATAAATACCCACCATTGTGTTACAATCACATACTATGTTTGGTACAATAATGTGCTGCCAAGGTTTGTAGCCTAAGAGCAATAGGTTATATCATATAGTCTGGTTGTATAGTAAGATACACTATCTAGATTTAAGTCCACTCTATGATGTTAATGCATTGACAGAATTTCCTAAAAATTAATTTCTCAGAATGTATGCCAGTCTCTGCCCTTAAATTATGCATGACTGTACTGAGGAAATCAACAAAGTGGTTTGCATGCCCAAACAAGCGACACTAGTATGTGTATGCAAATAGAGTACACCAATTTTCTCTGAAGACAGATTAAATTTCTAAGTCAGTAAGGCTGTTTTTAATCAACATACTGAAATCAGCAATAAATTCTATGTGAGGTTTCACTTACCTTTCTTTTAGAGTTGAAGTAAGAAAGTTCACATATGAAGTGAATTGAAATATCTTTTAAATGATTATAAAAAGATGTACTTTTTATACAGTTGCTGATTTTTGAGAGTTAATGGAAAGAACTTCATAATGGGCCAGTGAAGGACACTTGATTTCCACAGAATGTATCACAATGAAAAACACTGGATTACTAATATGTCCTTTAGCATTCAATGAAAATATTAACTAAAATTTCTCAGCTGGACATTCTTCCCTGCCCTGCCCTGCCCTGGTCTTCAGCTCCAAACCCCTTCAAGTGGGCTCCCGCTCCAAAGGGTAGAGAAGTCCTGTAAAGAATCCTCTGAGTTGTGGACTCAACCCTATTTGACCTGTTTGAGAGGGCTAAGTGGAGCACACTTAACAGCAGTGCAATCCATTCCCTTCTTCTGTAGTATCCACAGCCTCTGCCAAGAGGTGGTCTGCAGAGCCATTTTAATACTGAACTGTGCATTTAGAAATATTATATGACCATGTAGGAGAGAGTTGCATTATATCTTGTACATCTGAACCAACAACTTTGTAATTTTGTTGGTTGGAAATATATTTTAAATACAGGATTATATTGTGGTCTCTGTCCACTTAGCAAATAAATTTCAAAAAATATTTTCCTGTTTGTTTATAATGTTCAACATTCTAAAGCCTGATATGAACATGTGGAAAATAAAATCTGTTGAATGACATAAATTTTAGTTATAGTAAAGCAGAAAAAGATTTTTGAGAAAATAACAGCTGTTGCCTTTTTTGATTAAAATTTTTGATAAAAAAATGAACTGAAACAGCCCAGTACTGTTAACATTATAAGATTACTGGTCTCTGCTTTAGAATACTAATGATAATTGATAAAAAGTAATTTTGTATATGAAAAGAAGGACTATGTGGCCAAAATCACAGAAGACCACAAGACAACCTACTAAGACAGGATACTAATTAACAAAATGACAGCATCTATATATCTATGCAGAAAACTTATGGACATACAGACTGATAGTTTGTCAAAATTTAATAAAAACAAAATTATGTATAATATTCCATCAAAGTAAACCTTTAAGTCTAGTAACAAAAGATATTAAAATAGGTCAACTCTATTCCTATTAATATTATATTTGCTTTGAAAAAAATTTTATTAAATCATAGCTGTATACATTAATGTAATTATGGTGTACAATGTGCTAGTTTTATATACAATTTAAAATACTTTCATCAAACTGGTTAACATAGCCTTCACCTCATTTTCTTAGTTATTGTGATAAGAAATTTATATTCTACACTTAGTAGATTTAACATGTACTCTTGTAAAATGCACCTGGGGCAGTGCATAGTGTTGGTTAGTATGAAATTTATGACAAAGCCTTTCTTTCTAAAGCCAAGATTCATTTTTTAATGATGGCAAAGGGGAGATTTTTTTTCCAGTGGCCCTTGTTAATTTTATCCTTATTTAAAACTTCTCTGTAGACTATTTTTTAAATTTAATAATACACTTGCACTTCCCCACCTTGCCATATACCCATCAATATTTCTGTGGATCAGCAATCTCTCATAACCACTAAACAAGCCACTAATAATTAAAAGGCTCAGAACTCTGACGGATATTGACCTTGCCTGAAAAAATCAGTACAAAGCCCCCAAATGATTACCTTATCAAATGGGAGTAACATAGGTATTGTGAAAATCTGCCTCATTTAATACCTTCTCTTAATGAACACAGAATTTCAAATTACCTTGTAATCCAAGGGAGAATTTACTTGTTCTATTTCAGAATTACTTATCATGTCACTTTCTTCATCATCAATAATTTCTATTTTCTGTAACACAAGTAGAAAAGTTTTCATAAATATATATTAGATTATTATCACAATACTCCTAATTTATAGAACATATGCATTCAATGTTCAGGTTATCTAGTCTAAGTTATCTGGTATAAGCTCTGATAACTGGCTGCTCAGTGTTACACACAGTTTACCTGAGCCACGACACTTTACTTTTAGCTGATGAATGCCTAGTCACTAAAATGATTTTAATACTATTTAAAATAGAAAATTCCTAGGTGGCACCTGTGGCTCAAAAGGGTAGGGCACTGGCCCTATATGCTGGAGGTGGCGGGTTCAAACCCAGCCCTGGCCAAATAAATAAATAAATAAAATAGAAAATATCTTTCACAATATCCCTGAGAAAATATGCATCCAAACTCTGCTTAAATATATTGCCCTCCAGTGATGGGGAACTCACTTTCTGTATGGTTAATCTATAAATGTTAATGGTAAACATATAAAACTCATAGGATGGGCTTTCTCTTTAAAGTCTCCATGTGCCACTTTACAACTTCTAATGTAAAGTGCAAACATGTGACGTATATTCCAAAGTTATTTTTTAAATTCATATATTTACTATACTCCATTAGCTAGACAATTAGAAGCAGGCATCTATGATGTAATGATGAAAGTTACATGGTGATTTGTTTCATTCACTGTACAATAACACTGGGGATGTGAAATGGCCAGGAAGAGAGAAAGAGACAGAGACACTCACTCTTAACTCAAGGTATAACATAGTAGTGGGCCCACAGTAGGTACTAATTAAGTACTCATCAAAAAAAAAAAATGAACTAAAATAGCCCAGTACTGATGAAGAGAATGACTACCAATGGGGAGAGTAAAGCAAGTTCTCTAAACATGTAACTTTTCTTTAAAGGGAAAAATAAAAGACATAAGCAAAATCAACTCTATTTTTTTATTTTTCATGTAAAAAAACACAGTTAATGACAAACACCTTTAAATATTTAAACCCAGTGAACCCCCAAAGATTTTTAAAAGAGAAAAGCTAAGCTAGAGTTAGCTACTAGACAGTCTTTTGAGAATAAGCACATGAATAGTAATATGTTCGAGGCAGAATTTGAAAGCAGGCTTCCTACCAAACAGGATTGAGGGCATCACATTTGATATACTGCCTATGAGGAGGATATCATCCTATCACAGGGTTTGTGACCTGCAGGTTTCTGAGTCAGGAAAACTGCTGGAGTGAAAGTGCTTTCTGCTGTTGCCTGGAGATGAATTTAATGTTTTGTTTTCCATTATGATTGCTATCCACTTGGGACTTAATCATGTTGTTTCTCCCTAGACTTCAGATTTGATGTTTTTATGAAGTTTTTTTAGACTGTCTACCTATTTAGGAGTTTAGTCAATTCAAGAAAGAAAGCACAAAAGACCACTGTATAGATTTGTGCATGTAAATAGGTCTTATATATCTGTGTGAAATGTCATCCATAAATAATTGGGGGAATTCAAAAGTTACAGGCAGAGAAGATCAACCTTTGAAAGTTTAAAGTTTTGACTCTGAAAATCAATTGCTCTTGACAAATTAGGTGCCTAAGTCACTGTGAGTCATCCCATGTCATGACTTCATTCATTACCTTCAAATGTCTAGTCTGTTGCAGGGGAGATTCAATGTAGAAAAATTCAGGCTAAAAGTGAGCATGTCTTTAAAAGAAAATAGATTATAATTTCTAAATGTAAATAATGTACACAATAATTCTAATCTATGCCAGAAAGAGATTATTAGTTGGTGAAATTTAAGATTAGTACAATTCACAATTGTGGAAAACAATTATTACTACTAGATGAAAACAGGACTTGGCCTCAAAACCAAAGCTTGTTTTCCTATAATCCTGTTAAACTTGATGTCAGTAGGTTCAAATATCAAATTCAACCAGGACTGAAATCAAGAAAATGCAATCCTAAACTATATTCTGGATGTGGAAAATACTGGTATATATTTTTGATGTTTAAAAATAATAGCAAATATGTATCTTATGTGTTCAGCTCTTATCAAAGAGGTGTGGCTGACAAAGGATTGTAGTGTCAAATAAATAGTGTTTGTAATGGAAGGTAAATCATGAAGTCATAGCCATTTTGTAGCAAAAACATTTAATATAGGAGTGGTTTTTTAATAGTTGTAATCAGCACACAGTACTGATTCAAAAGCCAAAGTACAATGACATTCTATTTTATGTCTGACTTTATTTAAATATTATCTTGATTTCAGCATTACTTTGTGGGGTCAGAATATAAATAGACACTGCTAAAACAGTTTAATCCACACAGCCTGCCTCTGTCTATTAACCCTTAATAACGTCTTTCCTCCTCCCATGATTTTTAAGATAACTAACACAATCCAATTTAACTAGAAAGAAGAAAAGAGTCAAAACACAGTATAGATAGGTGTAGTCTCACCAGAGAACTCAGAGTCAGAAGTGCTTGGACATAACTGCCAGGACTAACAAAGGCTTCTTTCATGATTTCAGGCTAAACTCACTTTTAATTTTGTCATCTATCAAATGACAGGAAACCTGCTGTTTACTAAGACTATAGAAGAAAAATAGGTTACTAAGTACCAAATGGCATATATGTACTATGTTTTAGATTTTTATATTTGGAAGTCTCTTCAATCAAAAAATTAGAGCTACAAATGATAGCATTTTAAATTTCATTACTAGGTCTTCAGAGATATATTATTGCATTGGAAAAAGATCTGTTTTGGTCTGAAAGTGGAGCAAAGACTTTATTCTGACAATACTGATGTTGTCACCAACTGGAAACATCCTTGAAATACATCATGTAAGAAGGAAAGAATTTCAAGCTGTACATACCACATTATCTGCAGATACTTCATGGTGGTCCTCCTCCTTATGAGCCCTTGCCTCATTTAGAGCAACTTCATTGGATTCTTCTACCAAAATTAAAAAAAAGCCATAATTTCATTTTTTATTCCCCAAAACTTTATTGAAAATGCTTTTTCCACTTAATTTCTCTACTGTAAAAAGGCATAAATGGCAATTTTACTTCACACATGCTTTGTTGAGCAATTCTGCTTCAAACAATACTAAGAATTCCTAGAATACTAAGGAAGTAAGTGTAGATGGGGCAAATACAAGGATTGGAACAACTGTGGCTTTTGTAATTGAAAAAAATTCAAGAAACATATATTCTTAACTATGGAGGATTGCAGAAATCATTTAGGACTTATCCCTATAAATAAATACTATGAAACCACTAAAAATGAAGTAGAAAAATAGTTAACAATAATTAAAATATACATGATCTACTGGAAAGTAAAAAAATAAAGGTGACAAAACCTACTATGTGGGTAAATATAACTTTAATTTTTTAAAAATAAAATGTAAGTGTAAATGTCATGGAGACTAAAAGATTGGCATATTTACACCAAAACATTGTCGTTATTATTTCTGGATGGAATTATAGGTGATATTTTCCTTGAATTTTTTTTGGCTTGTTTATATTTAAATATTTTTCAAAAAGAATATTTACTGATCATTGTAATAAGGGAAAAGTGATAAAATAATTTTCAAATACATTAAATAAAACATAAATACAGAACATTTCTAATTTTATAGAAAGGCATGTATATGTGAAGACATATATATACACATGCACATACACATCCCTATATAATTGCAAAGAGAAAACGCTGGCTAAAAAATGTTCTATTTTCAGAAGGATTATCACTGAGGGGTAGGATTATTTATATTTTTGCTGTATTTCCCAGTATTTCTTCAATGAACATGAATGCCCTTTCTGATCAGGGTATAATATGCTAAAAATGAGAAAATAAATATAAGAAAAAAATTAATTCAAAGTAACCAGTCTACTAAAAAGCTCTACATGCACAGCCAAGGGAAGTGGCTGGTTTAAAGCATAGGTTCTCAGATTATCCTCACTTCAAACTTTAGACAAACAGGACAGTAATGTTTCTCTCCATATATATATATATATATATATATATATCTGTCATTCTTATTCTCTCTCTCTCTCTTTCTCTCTCTCCTATACAGCCATATCATGAGCTTATTTGGATAAACGCTAGTAGAATTTGTCAACTCTTTGTTAAGAGACATTTCATTTCACCTTAGACAGCTAAACAAAAATATTTACTAGCCTTCCCAAGATTTTTCCACATTCAGTCATTCTCATGAATAGACATATAGTGAGTGGTGCCTTGTATGAGTATGGGGGATGATCAGGAAGAAAATGGGCTGCTCCAGACATTCACATAGAAGAATTTAGAGAATTGAAGTTTAAGATATCCAGAAAAATCTTACCAGGGTTTTAATAAAAGTCCCTATAAATTTGATTTCTTTCTTTATTCTGTTTCCTTCACCAGATTTTCAAAAAATAAATTTCATTGTGTATATTTAAGGTATACAAAGTGATATAAAAAAAAAACTTGGAAAAGCCATATAAGTGAATAAAGTAGTGTAAGTGAAAAAAGTTATAAGATACATATACATATATATAATGAAATAGGTATTATAGTGCAACAAATTAACAGACCTATTCTCTCACAGTTACCCACTTCCCTCCCAAGAACAGCTATAATTTAGCAAATGTCTTGAATACTATACACTATCATCAACTATATTCCTTTTGTTGTACATTAGTTCTTTCAACTTGCTTGTCTTATATGTCTCCTACTTTGTATACTTTGACTTGCATTTCTTCATGTCTTCCTCTCTACCCTGATCCTGGTAACAGCTATTTTATTCTTTATGTCTGTATATTTGACTTCTTCTCCCATCATTTGACACAACATAGATGAACCTGAAGGACACAAGTGGAATAAGCAGGACACAGAAAAATACTGCACCATGTCAATTTTATGTGGAATATTAATAAAAACATATATTGATTTACCTTCGCAAAAATAATGGTTCTTAGAGACAGTAAACCACCTATTCATTATTCAGATATTTCAAATCACAGAAATTTCACACAGTCACTATGTAACTGACATCTAAATTAAATGAAGGAAAGAAACATTTTCATCAGTTTTAGTTGCAGAGCTGGTATTAGCACTCAGAAGAGAGGTTTTGTTGTTCATCCACCCATTCTCTATAGGCCTTATATTTCTGTTCCCATTTGCTCATAACTTTGTACATGATTCTGCTTTACTGGAAACTTATTTATGCATGGTTTTATTAATTGGAAAGATTTAAATAAAACCTATTTTGAGCAATTCTTAAATAGAAGGTTGCAAAGTGATAAGAATTGAATAAAGAATGGTTTCTTTTGCTTATAGATAGCTGTAACACTAGTGAAAGTTTGAAAGGAAAATATTGTCATGTGTCTGGTAATTCCTCAAGAAAAGTAACTCTGCTAATAGGAAAAATAAATAAGCACAATTATTCATCAGGGAACACTCTAAAGGACACTCTATGTGGTGGCTATATGCTTACACTAAGTAACTGTATTTAGAAGTATCTTTTATGTACACATCCACACAATATAGCTGAAAAAAGAAGCTTTTTTTTTTTTTTTGAGACGGAGCCTCAAGCTATTATCCCTCTGGGTAGAGTGCCATGGCATCACACTCACAGCAACCTCCAACTCCTGGGCTCAAGCGAGTCTCCTGCCTCAGCCTCCCAAGTAGCTGGGACTACAGGCGCCCGCCACAACGCCTGGCCATTTTTTGGTTGCAGCCATCGTTGTTTGGTGGCCCGGGCTGGGGATTCGAACCTGCCACCTTAGGTGTATGTGGCTGGCGCCTTAGCCGCTTGAGCCACAGGCGCCGAGCCAGAAGCTTTGTTTAAAATTTAATGTTATAAATGTTTATGGTTCTCATACTTTAAACAATTCACTGCTTAGGAGTATAAATATTTACAAGTGCTCATCCATAAAGATATTTTGTTTTATTTTTATTGTTGGAGATTCATTGAAGGTACAAAGAACCAGGTTACACTGACTGCATTTGTTAGGTAAAGTCCCTCTTATAATTGTGTCCAGTCCCCAAAAGGTATGTCACACACTGTGACCCCCACCCTTCTCTCTCCTTCCTCTCTCTGCTCTCCTTCCCCCATTGAACCATAAAGTCTCCATAAAGATGGAGACTTTATATCTTTTGTGTTAACCTGGATGGAAGTGGAACACATTCTTCTTATAAAGTGTCACAAAAATGTAGAAGCAAGAATCCTATGTACTTAAATCTGATATGAAGACAATTAAAAATCTAGTATATCTTATTTTTTGACATTAATTATAGACATAGAACTTTAAATTAAGGAGTTAAGTCATGCAACTATTACTTTAGCTTGAAGTTGTAGGAACGGTGAACCCAAGGACATTTTTTACTCCCACACCTCTTTGAAACAAATGAATAGAACTGAAACTGCTAAAAGATAAGCAGCACTTTTTGTTGGCTTTGCCTTAACCTGCCACTTATTGCATTTTAAAGCATAATCCTTATTTTTGTTTGTATAGTTTTTCTAGAAAACTTTTATGCTTTTTTATTTTAACATCAAATAGATTGTAAGCCCTGATTTAACAATTTTTTTTTTACCATTTGTAGACATTTAGAAGCGTCTAATCTTATGTAATCAACAGCCATATTAAAATATATTTAAAAGACTTCAAATTTCAGTTGTTGGGTTTCAGAAATACTGTAGTATGGATAGTATGATTATCCTATTTCCACATTTCCAAGATGCAGTTAATAGAAATTTCAAAGTAGAAATACATTTAACTACATTTTCACAAACTGGAAGATAATATGGTTAGTATATTTTAAAGGCATGGTATTCCTTTAGGCTAGATGATATAATTCACTTAATTATTATAAAAGGATCATATAGTCAAAATTATCGTATTAGTATTCTCCACTAACAAAATGAGGAAGAGAATAGTACAGAAGTAGTAGGAAACCATGCCACAAAGGGCTCTTTCAGTGTTTGAAAATGCTTTCATGCCTTTCTCTTGCAATTTCTGATGAAAATGAAAAAGTTCACCATGAAACTGTGAAAAATAAGCCATTGAGACAAATTCCAAGTAATTGTGCTTCTCTTCAAGTGTTTTTAGAATCACACATTAAATTCTCTCTCCTCTCTTTCTCATTAGGTCTTTATTACTATACCAGCTATCTAGAGAACATGCTATTAAATGACAAAAAAATACCAGTGTAGGAACAGTAAAATTAATTTCACTGTTTTTGCCTTAACTACATATTTTATAACATTATCCATTAGATGGAGAAGTGAAAATTGGGTAATGAAATTTCACTTAGGACTGTCTATATGTTCCTTTATCAGAATATTGCCTCATAGCTCTCCTACCCAACCACAGACACGCAAATTCCGATTTCTACCCTCTCCCTCACATAGGAGGGAGTCCTATGCCAGTCATCAGGCTCTAAGTAGCTAGTCATGAATCACTAGGAATAAGGAAGTATCCTCAGGAACAAAGAATTCAGGAAAGACTAACAGAAAACAAAATGTTTTAATAGACCAACTGTATAAAAAAACCCAAGGGTCTTGAAAATGGTGTGATGCTTCTTTTTATGTAATAGTTTAAAAATCTGCCTCAAAAATTTCCTGTACACTACATTCTCTATTATCACAAATATAATTTAAAAATATTGGAGTAAGGGAGGAGAGAGAAAGAGAATATTCACATTGATAACCTTCCAAACACCTGGTCTTAAGACACATGGCCCTCTCAATGCTAACAGCTTTTCTTTCCCTTCCATTATTGAATTTACTGCAACCTCATTTTCTTCCCCTTCCCCATGCAATTAATTTTTTTTTTTACAAAAATCTTATTGAATATGCATTCAATGGCTTCAAAATCTCTCATTGTTTTCTTTCCTTTCTTTCTTTCTTTATATTTTTTTTAACATTTTTTTCTTTTTATTGTTGGAGATTCATTGAGAGTACAAAGAGCCAGGTTAGATTGTTTGCATTTGAGGAATAAAGAACCTCTTATAATTGTGTCCCACCCCCAAAAGTTGTACTAGACCCCATGAACCCCCACTACCTCCCTCCTTCCCTATCTATGCTCTCCCCATCCCCCACACCCCATCCTGTACTAGGTCACTAATTGTCTTCATATCAGAATTGAGTACATAATATTCTTGCTTCTCCATTTTTTTTTTTTTTTTGAGATAGAGTCTCACTATGTCACCTTCCATAGAATGCATTGGTGTCATGGCTCACAGCAACCTCAAACTCTTTTGAGCTTAATCAATTCTCCTGCCTCAGCCTCCCAAGTAGCTAGGACTACAGGTGCCTGCCACAACATCTGGCTATTTTTTGGCTATAGTTGTCATTGCTGTTTGTCCTGCCTGGGCTAGGCTCAAACCCGCCACCTCTGGTGTATGTGGCTGGCACCCTAGCGGATTGAGCTACAAGTGTCGAGCCTGCTTCTCCATTTTTGTGAAGCTTTACTAAGAAGAATGTGTTCCATTTCCATCCAGGTTAATACAAAAGATGCAAAATCTCCATCTTTTTAGTGACTGAATAGTATTCCATGGTATACATATACTACAGCTTGATAATCCATTCCTGGGTTGGCGGGCATTTAGGCTGTTCCCACATTTTGGCAATTGTAAATTGAGCTACAATAAACAGCCTGGTGCAAGTGTCTTTATGGTAAAAGGATTTTTTTCTTCTGGGTAGATGCCTAGTAATGGGATTGCAGGATCAAATGGGACCAGCATTGCATCCCTGGGATGAATCCTACTTTTTAAATGATAAACTGTAATCTTACGGCTAGGATTTTATTGAGAATTTTTGTATATATATTCATTATTGAAATTGATCTGTAGTTGTACTTTTTAGTTGAATCTTTTCCTGGTTTTGGTATCAGGTTGATGTTTGCTTCATAGGACATGTTGGGGAAGATTCCTTCCTCTTCAATTTTTTGGAATAATTTCTGCAGTATGGGTATAAACTGTTCTTTTAAGTTTTGATAGAATTCTGGTGTGAAGCCATCTGGACACAGTCATTTTTTTGTTGGGAGATTTTTTACTGCTTCTTTGTTCTCAGTGTTTGAAACTGGTCTGTTCAGAAGATCTATTCTTCTTGATTAAGTCTAGGGAGAGGGTGCAATTTCAAGTATTTTTCCATTTCCTTCCTATTTTTCTTAAGAGAAAGAGTCTTGCTGTGTTGCCCAACACAATGAAGTGGCTATTTACAGGTTTAACCACTGTGCACTGCAGTCTCAACTCCTGGCCTCAAGGGATCCTGCTGCCTAAGCATCATGAATAGCTTGGACTACAGGCACTTGCCATGGTGACTGGCTATTATCTTAGTTTTAGTAATAGTATACTATGTGCCTTCTCTGGTTTCTGAATGTTCTTTCTTTTCTTTTCTCTCTCTGTCTCTTTTTTTTTTCTTTTGCAGTTTTGGCAGCAGCTGGGCTTGAACCCGCCACCCCCCTGGGTATATGGGGCTTGCGTCCTACTCCTTGAGCCACAGATGTTGCCCTCTGAATGTTCTTTCAATGGTTCTTTTAATTTTTTTTTTTTTATTGTTTAGG
Organism: Otolemur garnettii; assembly: GCF_000181295.1. NCBI lineage: Eukaryota > Metazoa > Chordata > Mammalia > Primates > Galagidae > Otolemur > Otolemur garnettii. Next base: position 459,572 of record NW_003852581.1, read on the forward strand.
ATTCATTGAGGATATGAAGAATTAGGTTACGCTGATTGCATTTGTTAGGTAAAATCTCTTATAATTGTGTCCTCCCCCTAACATGTGCCATACACAGTGATCTCCCATCCCCTCTCCCTGTTCCCTGACATCCTACCCCCCACTTTATATTTAATCATCTACTACTTTTGTATTAGAATTGAGTAAACTGAATTCTCGCTTCTCCATTCTTGTGATGCTTTACTAAGAAGAATGTGTTCTAACTCAATCCAAGTTAATACAAAAGATGTAAAATATCCCTCTTTTTAAATGGCTGAATGATATTCTATGGTATACATATACCACAGTTTGTTAATCCATTCCTGAACTGGTGGGCATTTAGGTTGTTTCCACATTTTGGCAATTGTAAATTGAGTGGTGATAAACAGTCTAGTGCAAATTTCCTTATGATAAAATGATTTTTTTCTTCTGGATAGATGCTTAGTAATAAAATTGCAGGATGAAATGGGAGGTTTAATTTGAGTTCTTTGAGGACTCTGCATACTTCCTTCCAAGAAGGCTGTATTATTTTTCAGGCCTACCAGCAGTGTAAAAGTTTTCCCTTCTCTCTACATCCATGCCAGCATCTGCAGCTTTGAGACTTTGTGATATGGGCTATTGTCAGTGGGGTTAGGTGATATCTCAGGTTGATTTTGATTTGTATTTCTTTGATGATCAGGGATGATAAATATCTTTTCAAATGTTTGTTAATGATTTGTCTGTCTTCATCAGAGAAGATTCTGTTCATATCTCTTGCTCAGTGATAGATGCAATTGTTTACTCTTTTTGTTGATTAATTTGAGTTCTCTGTAGGTTCTAGTTATGAACCATTTGTCAGACTTATACCACAAAAATCTATTTTCCCATTCTAGAGGTTGTCTTTCTGCTTTATTTGTGTCTTTAGCTGTGCAAATGCTTATCAGATTAACTAAGTCTCATTTGTTAATTTTTGTTGTTTCATTGGTCTCTGAAGTCTTTGTCATAAAATCTTTCCCCAGTCCAATATCCTCAAGAATTGTCCCCATGCTTTCTTCTAAGATTTTTATCATTTCATGTCTTAGATTTAAGTCTTTTGTCCATCTTGCATCAAATTTTGTAACTAGCAAAAAATGTGGGTCGTTTCAGTCTTTTACATGTCGTTAGTCAGTTCTTCCAGTAACATTTGGTGAATAGGGATTCTTTTACCCAGTGTATGCATTTGTTTGGTTTATCAAATATTAGATAGCAATTAGAAATTTGTTTCATCTCTTTGTTTTCTGTTCTGTTCCATATGTCATGTCTATGTCTCTATTGTTTTGTGCCAATACCATTCTGTTTTTATTACTGTGGACTTGTAATATAGCCTGAAGTCTTGTGGGGTTATGCCTCCAACTTTGTAGCTGTACAAGTTTTTTCCTGGTTCCATACAAAACAAAGTATTATATTTTACAGTTCTTCAAAATATGTGTTGTTATTTTATTTTTCTCAAGGAAGGTGATTGCATTAAATCTGTCGATTACCTTGGGTAGAACAGACATTTTGACAATGTTGATTCTTCCCAGATGAGAGCCAGCTATGTTCTTCCATTTGTTAGTGCCTTCTGCAATTTCTTTTCTTTTCTATTTCTTTTTCTTTTTTTATTAAATCATAGCTGTGTACATTAATGCAATCATGGGGTACAGTGTGGTGTTTTCATACACAATTTGAAATATTTTCATCAAACTGATTAATATAACCTTCATGTCATTTTCTTAGTTATTGTATTAAGAAATTTATATTCTCATATTTCTCTTTGAAAAATTCCTTCACTTGTTTGTTGAGTGTATTTCTAAGTATTTAATTTTCTTTGAAGATACTTAGAAAGAAATTGTATCCTTGATTTGTTTCTCAACTGGCTGTTATTGGTGTATACAAAGGCTACTGATTTGTGGACATTGATTTTATGCCCTGAGATAAAATGCCCTGATACGTATTTCCTGGTCAATTCCAGAAGTTTTGTGGTTGAGTCTCTGGGTTTTTCTAAATATAAGATCAGCAAAGAGCGCGAGTTTGACCTCCTCTGCCCACATGTGGATGCACTTGGTTAGAACTTCCAGCACTATGTTGAATTATTGTGGCAACCATCTCTGTCTGGTTCCAGTTCTAAGGGGAAAGGCTTTCAGTTGGTATATTGTGTCTATACTGCTGTAATGCTCAAGGAAGTTAATGATTTCCTTTTATAGCTCTTCCTTGGCCAAATTGTCATTCAGCATAAGATTGTTTAGTTTCCATGCCTTTGTATGGGGATGACTTTTTTTTAATGTTCAAAAAAATATTAATCATAAGAAATTAACAGACAATTTACACTGGGTAATGACAGATATGGCAGAAAATAAAGTTTTTCTGGTTCTTTTAAAAATATTTATCATTATTCTTTTTTTAAGTTCAATACACAAATATCCATTGTATACCATTAACAATTAAATAATTAAAGTTAACATGAGAATACAAAATATGAAATAAATAGAAATAATTCTTCAGGAATATATAGTATCTCTACATGGAAAAATTCTGGTTATTATTGAAAATATGAAAGACACATGTCTGTATGTATTACAAAATTATTACTAATGATTTTTTTTTATTTCTTCAGGTATTCCTTCTCTTATAACTTGAGTTATTGCCTTTCTAGGGATATCAGCATACCACATAGCAAATTCAGTTTGCTCTGGGGGTTCAGAAGGATGGTAGCAAACACCTGGCCCACTGTGGGTCACACATATCTAATATTGGGTGTTATTATCTATGCAAGTACCTTCAGGATTTCCTGTATATTCATAATAAGAGTAAGCCAATAACACAATTTTGACAGTTTGTCTAGTTTGGGTTACATTTTGGATATATTTCTCACAACCTTCATCATGTCTTATACCTTAGATTAAAGAAGGAAGATGAAAAAGTCTAAAGCAAATAATCAGTAATCAGTCCCATGCCACTGCTGCTCATCCTCAAGTTTCTGCCATGTGTAGACCACTCAGCTCCTGGTATGTGACTGGGGTAGGGCTGTTGTCTGTTTTTTCAAGGTAAGGGGGTTGGGATGCTTTGGGTGTCATTGGATCATCTACTCCTCATCGCTGGCTGGTTTCACACATGAGTGATGTATCCAGGCAAGGATGCCATTCACCTTCACTGTTGTTGGTGTGGACAGGATCACCAAATAGGGGCCTTTTCATCATGGTTTCAGTGGACTCAGGCTCCAATCTTTAATCTACACCTGGTCACCTGGAGAGTGGTGATGGACTGGGGGTGATAAACTAACAAGATAACTATCATTCACCTATTCTGAAAACTTTTTTCATTATTTTTCCCAGTGAAATCAGTTGGTTAGTAAGTAAGTAAATTTTGTTTCTTTCAGTACTCTCAGGGACCCTAGTAAATTTCTTAAAATGAGAGGGGTCTTATGATATAGTATTTTATAGGGTGAGCAACCTATTCTATTCTATTTTTAAGTTTTTTGAACGAGGTTACATTGATTGTCTTTCTCAGGTAAAAGCCCTCTTATATTGGTGTCCCACCCCCCAAAAGTGTGTCACACACTGTGAACCCCCAGCCCCCTCCATCCTTCCCTCTGTCTACTCTCACCTTTTCCCACCCCCCACCATGTGTTAGGTCATTAATTGTCCTCATTTTAGAATTGAGTACATAGGATTCTTGTTTCTTCATTCCTGTAATGCTTTACTAAGAATAATGTGTTCCACTTCTATCCAGGTTAACACAAAAGGTGTAAAGTTTCCATCTTTTTTAGTGGCTGAATAATATTCCATGGTCTACATATACCACAGCTTATTAATCCATTCCTGGGTTGGTGGGCATTCAGGCTGTTTTCACAATTTGGTGATTGTAAATTGAGCTGCAACAAACAGTGTAGTGCAGGTGTCTTTATGGTAAAATGATTTTTTTCTTCTTAGTAGATGCCTAGTAATGAGATTGTAGGATCAAATGGGAAGTCTAGTTTGAATTCTTTGAGGGTTTTCCATACTTCCAGCATCTGCAGTTTTGAGATTTTATGATGTGGGCCATTATAGCTGGGGTTAGATGATATCTTAGGGTGCTTTTAATTTGCATTTCTCTAATAATTAGGGATAATGATCATTTTTCTCATATTTGTTAGCCATTCATCTGTCTTCTTTAGAGAAGGTTCTGTTCATCTCTCTTGCCCATTGATATATGGGATTGTTGGCTTTTTTCATGTGGATTAATTTGAGTTCTTGGTATATCCTGGTTATCAAGCTTTTGTCAGATTCAAAGTATGAAAGGGATGAAAATTTCTATTGGAGTTGCATTCTAACTTTACTGCCCTGTAATGTGAGAAGATACAAGGCATAATGTTAATTCTTTTTATTTTGTTGAGGTTTGATTTTTGTCCAAGGATATGATATATTTGGCAGAATGTTCCACGAGCTGAAGAGAAGAACATACATTCTTTAGCTTTGGGATGGAGTGTTCTGTGTATTTGTATTAGCCACAGTTGTTTTAGGGTCACATTTAAGTCTTTTGTATCTTTGTTTAGTTTCTTTTAATTTTTTTTTTTTTTGACAGAGCCTCAAGCTGTCCCCCTGGGTAGAGTGTCGTGGCATTACAGCTCACAGCAACCTCCAACTCCTGGGCTCAAGTGAGTCTCCTGCCTCCGCCTCCCAAGTAGCTGGGACCACAGGTGCCCACCACAATGCCCGGCTATTTTTTGGTTGCAGCCGTCATTGTTGTTTGGTGGGTCCGGGCTGGGGATTCGAACCTGCCACCTTAGGTGTACGTGGCTGGAGCCTTAGCCGGTTGAGCCATAGGCGCTGAGCCTGTTTAGTTTCTGTTGCAGTGGTTTTCAACCTGTGGGTCGCAACCCACAGGAACTGTATTAAAGGGTTGCGGCATTAGGAAGATTGAGAACCACTGGTTTAGAGGATCTATCCATCTCTGTAAGAGGAGTGTTAAAGTCCCCTGCTATTATGGTGCTACAGGATATCATATTGCTAAGACTAGTTAAACTGTTTCATAAATGGGAGCGTTTAAGTTGTGTGCATATATAAGAATCAAAATGTCTTTTTTTTCCTATTGTTTTCTTGACCAATATGAAGCATCCACCTTTGTCCTTCTTGAATTTAGTTGCTTTAAATGCAGTTGTATCTGAAAATAAGATTCAAACCCTTCCTTTCCTCTGATTCACATTTACCTGACAGGTTGTTTTCCATCCTTTAACCCTGAGTTTTACTTTGTCCTTTGAGGCTAGATGTGTCTCCTACAGGCATCAATTGTATGGTTTGTGCTTTTTTATGCATTCAGTCACACTATGCCTCTTCAGTGGGAATTCTAGGCATGATCACTTACTGAGAGAATTGTTAAGTATAGTGCATTTCCATTCATCTTATTTTGTAAAAGTACATTGCTTAGTTTAATCTTTTCATTCATTGTGGAATCTAGGTTTTATCCTTTAATTTGTGGGTATGTCATTTGCTGGTCATCCATTGGGATGGTCAGTGTGTAGAATAGGTCTAAGTATTTCCTATAGAGCTGGTGTTGTTGTGGGAAACTTTCTCAATATTTGCATATAAGTAAAAGATTTGATTTCTCCATCAGTTTTAAAGCTTAGCTTATCAGGATAAAGAATTCTGGGCTGGAAATTATTTTGTTTAAATAGATTAGAGGTAGATTACAATTCTCTTCTGGCTTGAAAAGTTTCATTTGAGAAGTCCACAATATCCCTGATGGATTTGCCCCATAGGTCAATTGGCACTTACTTCTGGCTGTTTGTAGAATTTTCTCTTTCCTCTTGACTTTGGACAGGTTCATGACAATGTGTCTCAGAGAAGTTTTTTCTGAGCTGAGATGACCTAGGATTCAATATCCCTCTGAAAGGAGTGTGTTGTAATCTTTTGGTGATACTCTGGAATTTTTCGGTTCTGATATCCTCTAGTAGGGCTTCCATTGTTCTGGGGTGTTCTTCTTTCCCTTCTAAGATACCTACAACTCATATGTTTAAACATTTCATGATGTCCAATAATTCTCTTAATGAACATTTTTCTTTTTATCTCTTTTTTTCCCATCTATTTAACTGCCTGTGTTAGCTCAAGAGCTTTATCCTCTACCTCTGAGATGTTTTCTTTTGTATTGTCTAATCTCTTATTGATACCTTCTAATGCAACTTTAAGTTCCCTGATTGACTGTTTCAATTCCTTAAACTCCCCTATATCTCCTCTATAAGATAGATTCCTAAACTCCCCTATATTCTTCTCATAGTTGGTCTCTTATTTGATTCTGTTTTTAGATTTCCTTTTGGTTATTTTCCACTTTCTCTGTAATTTATTTACTTGTTTTATCATCCATACTTTAAATTCCTTTTCTGTCATTTCTCATATTTCCTTATAAGTGGAATCCTCTGCAGTAGCTACCTCATGATCCTTTGGGGGTTGCTCTGGTCTGTTTTTTCGTGATGGACTTTTCCTGCTGTTTCTTCCTCATGAGTGTTTTCTTTTTGTCTGTTTCCTTGCCCTGCTTTTTCCTTTCCCTTGCTTCCTCTTGGTCTTTCAGTTATCATACCTCTGACGTGAGGTGTCAAATGTCCTTTTGGTAAAGGACTAAAAGTTAGAGTGAAGAACTTGAAGGATAAATGATAAAAAAAAAAAAAGAGGAGAAAAGAGAAAAGAAATAGGGGGAGTAAAAGGGACAAAAAGAAGGAGGAACAGAAAGAGAGAGAGAGAGGAGTAATAGTGGTATACAGTAGGGTAATTTGACCTATATCCACAAATCCCAACCTCTGGGGGCTGGGTGAGTGGGTCCTTGGAGGTCTGGAACTCTTTGCCAGCCTGAACAGATACAAGAATCCACCTTCACAAAATAGAGAAGAAAAAAAAAATACTGTATCTGAAACCAAACCAACCAAACAAATACCTTAAGGTATAAAATTGGAGGAAAAAAGAATAACAGGGGCAGAAAAAATAGCAAAAATAAAGCTCTTATTCTTAAAGAGGGAAGTAATGAAAATTTATAATTACATGATAAAAAAAGAAGAAAAAAATAAAATGAAAAATCTGGGGGGGGGAAGTTGAAAGAATATTTTTGAAATGGGAAAAATTATATATACATATAGTTTTGCTGCATATTGCCTCAGTAATAGGTGACCTTCTGGTATATGAGATACTAATCACAATGCTGATACAGCTGTATAATATGGAGACTGGAAGCTTCTGTCTCACCAAGAAAACCTGGTCCTATCTTCCGTATTACCTTGCCCTCAATCCCCATAGGGTTGGGAGCCTGAAGCTCTCCTCAGCCCACTTAATAAACACACCTGGATCTTTCCAAACCGTGTCCTTTCACTACTCAGTGGCTTTCCCAGGAAAGTGTGTGTAACTCAGATGTCCTCAGAAGTGGCTGCCCTGTTTATCAGGCATGTCAAGACCCTGAGGGCTGAGCCTGCAAGGCAGCTTTACCACAATGACTACACCCTACCTTCAGCCCAACAGTGAAATCTTTGTTCCACGTGGTGGTTCAGTCCCTGCCCCTAGATGCTGTTCAAAATCTCCTGCTTGTTCACCCAAGCTCTCCTAAGGTAACTCACCCAAGTGCCCAAGTCCAAAATAAACACACAAACAAACAACAACAACAAAACCACAGGACAGACCTTCTCTCTGTAAACTGTCTCCAACTATGCCAATATCCAAGTACTTGCTGGTTCTCCACTGCTTCTGTCATCTTCTTGGGGCCCTGAAGTCTTCTGCTGCCTCCCTGTGCTCCTCAAGTGATGATTGTGGGCAGAGCACCACAATGGTCCTTGGAGTCTTTTCTCCCCAATCTCACCTGACACACCTGCAAAGAGGCTGTCTCAATTCTGCTATCTTGCTTAGGTCCCTCAATGGCTACTGCTTTCCCCTAGCCCCTAAATTTGGATAATGATCAACAAGCAGCCCTTTTCCATTGTCTTTACTCAGTTTTCAGTGTTTCACTTAACTAAACCTTCTATTTCTGTGGTTAGATGTTTTTGGACTCTGCATGGGTCACTCCCACTTTTCTTCTCACGTTTTAATACTTCTTCTGAATTCCATACCCATACTATCAACTGTACAGCTCTACATATGTGTTGTCCCACCATCTACAATGAGGTGACAGATACCTAATTACTCTTATTTGATTAATTCACATTTTGTACAAGTATCAAAACATTCCATGTGGCCTATAAAAATACACAGCTATTATGTACCCAGAATAATTAAAAATTTAAAAACATGAAATAAATATAAAATTCAATTTATATCCCTACATCTCTTATCAATTTAATGTTATATTAACTAGATCTCGGGAAAGAAGATTAGGACAAGCTAGACTAGATCTGGGGAAAGAAGATTAGGAAAAGCTATGACTAAACAATTCTAAAGAACCAACGTGCTGCAACAGCTAAGAAGAAAAATGAGAGCACCGTGAAATATTAAGACTTTTTAAAGGCACAATTACAAATAATCAGATCCATGTACTTTAATAGGAAATCTGGAATTTGATCCTCATGTGTATGTCTGCACATGTATATTTACATATAAGCAGAATTTGATTCACCTGTACGTGCTTTCACATGTATATCTATATATGTACCCTTACAAATGTGTGCATATATTTGATTTAAAACTACATTTAAATTCACTGGAAAAAAGGATGGATTATTCAATAAATACTGTAGGAACAACTGAAATGGTTAACCATTTGTGTGAATAAAATTAGGTATTTTTTCATACATTTTTTTTTTGAGAAAAATTATGTTGCCCTTGGTAGAGTACCATGGCATCACAGCTCACAGCACCTCAAACTCTTGGGCTTAAGTGATTCTCTTGCCTCAGCCTCCCAAGTAGCTGAGACTACAGGAGCCCACCACAATGCCTTCCTATTTTTTTTGTTGTAGTTGTCATTGTTGTTTGGCAGGCCCTGGCCAGGTTTGAACTCGCCAGTTCCAGTGTACGTGGCCGGCGCCCTATCAGCTGAGCTACAGGCACTGAGCCTTTTTCCTACACCTTAAAGCAAAATAAATATTATGTGAAATAATGTAAACTTCTAAAAATGAAGCCATAAGGATACCAGAGGCAACTATAAGGATATGGTTACACAACTGTAGTACAAGGAAGGACTTTGTAATCATGACACCAGAATTAGAAGCCAGGAAGGAAAGTACTGGTAGACATGACAACATACCAATTATAAACAAAAATTCCAGCATCAGAAAACACCATAAGCAAAATTATAAAGGAAACAATGAACTGGAAAATATAGCTCTACTATCCTAAATAGGACTGGATAAAAGAAAAAGAAATGGGAAAATGATTGATTCTTCCTCCAATTTTCACTTACAGATGCAAAAAGGCTATTATGATTTAATTTATATAAAATACCCAGAAAAGACAATTTTATATGATCAGAAAGCAGATCAGTGTTTCTGGAGCTGAGATTAGGGGGAGATTGACTGCAAATGAACTCAATGGAGTTACAGGAGTGATGAAAATCATCTAAAACTGGATTTTAGTGATGGTGATGATTGTACAAATCTACAAAATTTGCTGAAAATCATTGAATTGTATATTTAAAATGGTTAGTTTTTATATGTAAATTAAACCTTAATAAAAGTGTTAATAAGAAAGATGACTAGAAAATAAATGTTTCTATGCTTGAATGCAAATGAAAGATACTGCTGATAGACAAATGGTGTACCTCGATGGTATTATTTTAATTTTTATTTAGGGAAACACTCAGAAAGATTATAAAGATGATTCAGTTTAATTATTTTTTGCAGATAAAAAAAACTAAAACTCAATGAATTAAAATGCTTTGCTCAAAGTCACATAAGCAGCAAATGCAAAAGCTAGAAGTTGTATCCAGGTTTTCTGGATACTAACCTGGTGTTCATAATATTATACCATATGTTCTATCATTACAATGTATTTATAATGCTCTAACATAAATTGACTACAATTTCAATAAAATAAAAATAATCATTTACTTGATTCTAATGTATTAGTTGTTATAACCAATATTTCTAAATGTGGGAGATTATTATTGTGGTAGATTAACATTCTTTGTGATGACTTGATGTGTCAGACTGTGTAAGTGGAGGCATTAAAAATGTTTTAGGGGGAAATTTCCTTCTACTATTCCTTTGGTATTTCTCCTTCTTGACTTTTTTGTCCTCTTATTCTGCAATTCTGCAACATCTACCATAATTATTTTGGAGTTTATGGAGCTATTTTCTATATCTCTTTATTTTCTGTCTTTTGCAGTATATGATGTAAGATTGCTTAATTTTTAATCATTCTACTTTCTAATACAGTCATTAGTTGTTTCATTCTTCTACTTGTAATTTATATATTTATATCTTTAGGCTTTAAAGTTTATGTTTATAATTAAAAGATGCTCAAGTAGTTCTTTTTTTAATATGGAATTCTTCTCATTTGTGAGTATATTGTCTTCTCTTATACCTGTGAAGATAATAATTATGACATTTAAAAAGGCTTTTTGGTGCCCTATTAACTCTATTTACTCAGGTTTCTTGACTTTGAGTTTATTCACACTTTCAAGATGCTACTTTTCTTAAATATCTGGTGATTCTTGTGTTTTGTCTTTATACCTGAGGCTCCTTGTTGTCATTTATGTGACTACTACTATATACATATATTGATTTCCATGAATATAGATTTATAATAATTTTATTTTTATTTTTCAAATCCTGAAGAAGAATAAAAAATTAAGTTATCAACCAAAAAATATATATTTACTTTCAAATGTTTGGCTTAATATTTTAAAGACTAGATTTGAATTGCAGTGAGCTGAAAAGCAAGTAAAAAAAGCATCAAATTTACAAAGGCTGTTATTAGGAGGGTCAGCGTATAAAGTACCTTGAGAACTTCCTTCAGACAAAGAGATGGATACTTCATCATTTCTGTCATTATCCTCTCCTACTTCTGGCCTAGCTTCCTCTCCTCGTGTGAGTGCAGACAGCGAACCAGCCTGGGGCTGCTCAGAGAAATCAGCAGGACCTCCTCTTGGAGGTGGAACTTCAATCCCCATCAAACGATATTTCCTTCTTCGATTCCCAATCCATGTCTTTATAGGAGAAATACAAGAGGAAGTTTTGTAAACATAGAAAACTTAGTAGTTTTGGCTATTAAAATAATGAACAGATACTACATAAAATATGATGAAAAAGAATAGATATATTGAATAATAAAATTTTATGTCAATAAGCCAAAACAAAAATAATTATGTTTTGAGAATTCTTAAAATCTATTTAGTTCATAGTTGTCACACACATAATTGTACATGTTTATGGGCTACAGTGTGAGGTTTTAACAATCACAGTGTATAATAGTCAAATGAAGGTAGTTAGCATCTCAATCATCTCAAACCTTTATAGTTTAATAATTATGATTTACTTTAAGATATTTTATTAGTAGAAAAGGGTTTATGTAAATATTCAGAAATTCTGTAGTCTATTACAGGTCATTTTTGTTTCTGTTTTCATTTTGTTTTTAGAGAAAACAATTTGCCAAATATGGAAAAGAAAAATGAACTGGTATATTTAACAAAGGATGTAAAGGATCTATACAAAGAGAACTATGAAATACTGAGAAAAGAAATAACATAAAATTTAACATATGGAAGAATATATCATGCTCATGGCTGGGAATAATCAACATTGTTAAAATGTCTACACTATACAAAGCAATCTACAAATTTGGTGAAATCCTTATTAAAATACCAATATCATATGTTGAAGATCTTGAAAAACTGTTCTATACATTGTATAGAACCAGAAAAATACAAAGCAATCTACAAATTTGGTGAAATCCTTATTAAAATATCAATATCATACGTTGAAGATCTTGAAAAACTGTTCTATGCATTATATAGAACCAGAAAAATACCTCATATAGTTGGCACACTTTTATGAAAATAAACAATCTGGAGACATCATGGACCAGATTTCAGGTTATACTACAAGTCCATAGTGATAAAAAAAAAAAACACGGTATTGATATAAAAATGGAGACATAGAACTATGGATCTGAACAGGGAGCCTGGATATTATATCACCATCTTATTTTCAATAAAGCAAACAAAAGTATACACTGAGGAAAAGAATCTCTGTTTAATAAAGGGTGCTAGGAGAACTGGTTAGCCACATATAAAACACTGAAACTGGAGCCTTACCTCTCACGACTTACAAAAATTAATTCACCATGAACAAAGATTTAAATCTAAGACATGGAATTATAAAAGCCTTAGAAGAAAGTGTGGGAAAATCTCTGAATTTCATCAGCCTAGGATAAGAATTTATTTAAAAGATTCCATTGGCAATCACAACAACAAACAAATAAGTGGGACATGATCAAGTTAAAAACTTTCTGCACAACTGAGGATACAATCAGCATAGAGACAATCTTCAGAGTGGGAGAAGCTATTTCCATTCTACAAATCTGACAAAAGTATAATAACTAGAATCTACAGTGAACTGACATATATCAACAGGAAAGTTGCAAACAATCCCATTAAAAACTGGGTAAGAGACACAAACAGAATATTTCCTTATGAATACAGATGAATGGTCAACAAATACATGAAAAAATGTTCATCTTCTCTAATTATCAAAGAAATATAAATCAAAATCACTTTGAGATATTGCCTAACCACAGTGAGGATGGCCCACATCAAAATATTCCAAAGTAACAGAGGCTGGTATGGACGTGAAGAAAAGGGAACACTCACATGATGTTGGTGGACTAGTACAACCTTTACAGAAAGAAAGGAGATTTCTCGGCCAGGCGTGGTGGCGCACGCCTGTAGTCCCAGCGCTATGGGAGGCCGAGGCGGGTGGATCACCTGTGCTCAGAGGTTCGAGACCAGCCAAGACCCCCCTGAGCCAAACGAGCCAGAGTGAGACCCCGTCTCTACAACAACAACAGGACAACGAG
>NW_003852581.1:473172-482523 GCF_000181295.1 Otolemur garnettii
AATATAAATGTCTTAACACAATAACTAAGAGGATGCCATGAAGGCTATGTTAACCAGTTTGATGAAAGTATTTCAAATTGTATATAAAACAAACACACTGTACCCCATGACTGCATTAATATACACAGCTATGATTTAATAAAAAAAAAATCAAGTTGGAGGTCGAGGAAAGGGGTTTGGCAAGTTCTCCCCACCCCAAGTAGTGCGATGCACAAGTATATAAAACCCTCCCAAGGTGTAGGACACAGCTACAACTAGGATTTTACTAATACAGTGTAACCTAATAATATGTACCCTGATATTAATCTGAAATTTAAAAAGAAAGAAAAGTGAATTGGTTCTTCTTCAAATGTACCCGGGCATATAGGCATAACTATAATTCATATCCCATTTCCAATCTTGCTCTTTCTACGTAAAAATGTGCTCTGTATTAACTTTGGTTCTATATAGTTACCTGCCTATTTAAAGTATTCTGAAATTTCGTTTTATTAGATTTAGAATCAATTTAATTTTTTAATGTTGAAATAATTTTAGAGTCTCTGGAAGTTTCAAAGACAAGTCTTGTATATTCTTTCTTCAATTTTCTCCAACTTACATCTTATATCAAAAGCAAGAAATTGATATTGTACAATGTATGTGTACGGTTCTACATCCCTTTCTGCCTCTTGCCTGGTTCCTTCCTGAGCTAACAAGACCAGAGCCATAGGAGCCCGACAGGTCGCGACACCTTTAACACAATATTTCTCTTCCCTTTCCTTCTGCTATCCCTGACTCCCAGCAACCACTAATTTGTTTCCTACTTCTAGAACTGTGACTTTGAGAATACTGTATAAGTAGAATCGAAGCATATGGATTTTTAAAATCCGATTTTTTTCTTTCACATAATTCCCCAGGGATTCACTAAACTTGGGTGTGTCAATAGTCCATTCCTAAGCAGCATTCCATGATATGTATGTACCATATTTTTAGCCATTAACCTGAGGAAGGACACTTGTGTTGTTTCCAATTCTGGACTATTATATATCAAGCTGTTATGAAGAGTAGTATGTAGGTATTTGTGCAGATGTAAGTTTTCATTTCTCTAGGATAAATGCATAATAATGCAATTTATAGAACATGTTATTATAAGTTTTTTAAACTGCCAAAGGAATTGGTAAAGGAGCTGTGCGACTTTATAATCCTATCAGCAATGTATGGAAGATTCAGTTTGTTAGTATTCTTTCCATAATTTATTATTGTGTGTGTATTAATTTTAGCTGTTCTCATAGGTATGCAAAGTAATAGCTCATTGAGTTCTTAATTTAATTTTCCTGATGGCTAGCGATATTGAACATCGTTCTATGTGCCTATTTGTGGTCTGTATATCCTCTTCAGGGGAAATTTCTCTTCATTTTCTTATTAAATGTTTGTTTCTATTAAATGTTGAGTATTGAGTGTTCTTTATATATTCTAGGTATGATTCCTTTGTCAGATATGTGGCTTGAAAATGTTTTCTCCAAGTCTTTACATTTATTTTGTTGTATTTTTAATTGAATGAAACAAATTTAAAATATAATACCATTTTTAATTACTAAAATAATCAAATACTAACAAAGCATGTATACTATGTACATGCTGAAAGCTACAAAACACTGATTTTGTAAAAGGAAGTACTTTTAAATAAATGGAGAGACATTCTGTATTCATGGATTGGAAAACTCAATATAGTAAAGATGTAAATTCCCCAGAATTTTATTATGATACCTTTTGTTCATATACCCATTAGAATTTCTCCTTAGATTTGGTTGTCCTAATTTGCAGTCCCACCAAAAGTGTATAAGCATTCTTTTCTGTCTGGAATAACAAAATGTGGTATATATATATACATATATATATACTGTGTAATGCTACTTGGCTATAAAAAGGTATGAATTAATGCATTTTAAAGCAATTTGGAAGGAACTGGAGATCATTATCCTATGCAAAGTATCTTGATAATGGAAAAACAAATGCTACATGTATGCTCTAAAAAATTGGAATTACTGATAGCCATGGAAGTGCATAGAAGGAAGTATAAGTCATTGGAAATCAAGCAAGAGAGAGAGCAGAGAAGCACAGGGGCAAAAGCCCACCTAATGGGTACAGGTGATGAGCACATTTACAGCTCTGAGTCAAGCCATGTAATGAAACATTTGTACTCCCTTAATAATTTGAAATTTAAAAAATGAAAAAAAATCCAATTTGCAAATGTTTGTTTTTTTAATTTGTAACATTAGATAATTTAAATTTAATGTAATTATTATTATGCTAGTACTTATCATTTTATTTTTGCCTTCCATTTCTTCCTTGTGTTTTTTTTTTCATTTTTCCCTGCATTCCTATGAGTTATTTGAACATATTTAGAGCTTTAAACACCCCTACTTTAAAAATATTTATTTTAACACATTTCATACGATCCATAGGCAAGTTATTTTATCACTCTGGGCCTTGAATTCCTTATATGCAAAATCAGAGAAATGCTTTCCAAATGCTTTACTTTCTGGATAATAAATGTTCCTCCAGGATCTTCCTAAATCTGAAAATAGTACTGTATATTTTCAACTAGAACTTCTGTGTATTGACAGCACAAGCATAATGGCTATTAAAGATGGACACTTTGAAGCCCTATACATTTCTAAGTAAATTTGTATTAAAACATTATAAAACTATATTCCAAACTTTTAAATGTATATTATTATTTTTTTAATCTGAATATGCTATGTAGAGAGGGTATTCATTTCTCTTAGATATTAATTCCATAAATATTGAATATCTACTGTATGCCAAGCACTGTTCTGGTGCCAGGGATACAATGGTAAACATAACAGGCATGGTCTATATCTTCATAGAGATTAAATTTATAATCTAGTGGAGGTATAAATAATAAACAAATGTACAAGAAAATATAGTTATAAATTTTGACCAAGCTTTATAAAGAGAAAAAAAAAAAAAACAGCTAAAATATTTAGTCTCAATTAAATAGAATAGTGAAGTCTTTTCCTAATTTACTTGATTGTAAGAATTTGGTGGGGAAGAGAAAAAAATACAAGTTTGCAGATCCTTTCTTGCAAATCCTGATTCAGTAGGTCTAGACAAGGGTGATCTGTATTTGTAAAACATGCTGAAAGGTGGTGCCTGTGGTTCAAAGGAGTAGGGTGCTGGCCCCATATGCCTGAGGTGGCGGGTTCAAACCTGGCCCTGGCCAAAAATGGCAATAAATAAAATGAAATGAAATAAAATAAAAAAATAAAAATAAGACATGTCCAAGTTATTTCTTAAGACAACACATATACTAGTGAGGTAAAACTGGAAATAATGTTAGACAGAGAATATAGAAACATGGCCTCTAGCCACAGACTGACTGTGTGATCCTGGGTTAGCCATTTTCCAACATGACCTCATTTATTTATGTACACACATACATATCTACATATATACACATACATACACACCTATATTCACATATAAATATACACACACTTTATATATACACATATATAAATATATATGAGGTCTGTCCAGAAATACTCCAGCCATGTAAAATGAAAAATAGAAACCTACATGTATTGATATTTTCTGGACAGCCCTTTTATATACACACATGGTAAAAACATTGAACTCAAGTTCAGATTGCCCCCCAGCTTTGAATCAATGTCTATAATAATAGATATTGGCTTGCTGTATAATTCAAAAACACTGTTCTATTTAAAGACATTTCAAATCTAGCCATCTTCCTTTGAAAATAAATATGATCTAAAATGTAAAAATATGTATCTATTTTTTGAAAGTTTATTGAATTCTTGCAAAATGTGTTTGAAGTAGTCAAACATGTGTTGTTCATACAAATATTTGACCACACAAGAGTATGTTTTGGTGTACTTCCACTATAACTCAAACATAGATGAAAAGCACAGACATTAAATTGAATTATAGTAAAACAGGGAATGAAACTAACTATTACTGAGTTACAGTGGTTCAAGGGTATTGTCCATATACGATATCTCAAAACAGCCCTCTTATATATTATCATATAAACTGATAAGTGAAGCTTGGACACAATAAAAAGTTTGGCCATGCATGCTGAATTGCAATTTGCTTGGGAGAGCTGTGCCTCACCTATGGAACCTAGAAAATTCTGGCACATAACAAGTGTTCAGTTTAGCTTTGCTAAATGAGTAAGTCAGCAAATAACAAACACTAATCTGGGTATAGCATTTCAAAATAAAGAAACACATATACATAGTTAATAATAATCAATAACGTCAAAAATATAGCAAGTTTTCTTTAAAACTCTTAGAAATAAGACATAACAAGAAAAATTAATCTAAGATTTCCAAATCATAACAAAAATAATGGTTAACTAGACATCCTGAGCCAAAGCATATTTTGATGATCTATTACATAAAAATATCTAAATTGTTTCACCTGAAATCTCAAGAACATATTTATGTGGTAAACATAGTCTTCTTCAGAGTAATTTACCAAATGTTGCAGAAGATGTCCATTTATAAAATCCTACCTCTTCAAATTTTCTCTCTGCTATGAATCTTCTGTAATGTTGGAAAGCCACTAGAAACAAAAGGAGAATAAGCATTTCCCTATTCTTTCATCTAGTAGGAGTTTTAACTAATCTGAAGTAAGAAGAAAATAGTATCAATTCTTTTTCTATATATTAGGAATTTGTATAGGAATAAAAGACTCTAAAAATAGTAATAGCTAACTGTGGGCCCTAACAGTACACATTAGTGGCTTTGGTTAGTTTTTACAGTAATTATGCCTAAAATCCCTTGATATCAGAGAGAATCCTATCAAGGAAACCTGTGGATGTATTTTGGTCTGGGAGTATATGTGTTTAAAGAGATTATGTCCCTGTCTCCTCTCTCTTGCAGTATGGGAGTCTCAAGGAAGCTTTACCTGAAGTTATTGTCATGATACAAAGTTCTGATTAGTTTAAGTGAGAGATTGTATACAAAATAATGAAAAATTCAGTAGATAAGGTGGCAGATAAATTTGAAGATGTCTTACTAAAAGTAGAGCAAAAGGAAAAGCAGACTAAAAATGGAAATCTCAGAGATATAGTTGTATTCCAGGTGCAGAGGATAATCCCTCTATATTGGAGCAGATCAGAAGATTTCAGGACAGATTTCTTTAAGAAGATGAAATTGTTATAGGACAAAATGTGTATGAATTTATTGAGAGGAGATATATACAACTTGGAAACTGTTTGAGGATAAATTAGTAATGAGTACCTAGAAAAATCAAGCAAACATAAATTTCAAAAAACAAAAAAATGAGTAAATTATGAACTCCATGGAAACGCTAAACAGAAAAGGAAAAAAATGATATTGTACTACAAAATTCAAATGTGTAAAGCATTTACACAATCACAATAATGTTAACATTGAATGTCAAACTAATCAAGAAAGAGAGAGAAAGTATGCATATAAATGAAAGAATAAATGAAGAGATATTGAAAGAAATATTTTAAAGCTTTGCAATTCACAGGTAAAAATAAATAGTACACACCCAGAACTGAAAATTCAAGAATTAGCAATATAAACAAACATGAGAGAGACTGCTAGCTAATCCTCCTATATGTCCTCACCTTCCTCTAGAATAATAGAAGGTTTATCTGGACACATAGCTGCCCAGAGTAAAACTATATTTGCAACTTCTCTTAAACTTTGGTATGACCAAATGACTAATCTTTATTTAAGAGGACATAAGTGAATGTGTCTTATGGCAGTTTTTAGGAAATATCCTATTGACATTTAGCAGGTACACAAGTTTTGCCCCTCTTTCCCCATCTCTTCTTCCCCATATGCTGCTTTGCCTACATATCCAATTATTTTGAACATTGAGGACAAGGGTTTTATTATAGGGACGACAGAATGTAAATTGGAGTTCACCAGGGGCTCTGATGATTTTGTAGTATAGAAATCACATATTCTTCTTAGTAAAGTGAATCCAGTACAGAATCACCCACACTTTTATATAAAAGATAAAACACAACTATAACCCAGAATGAAGGAAGGAAAGAGGAGGGGGAGGGGAGGGGGAAGCCAGGTTGAGGGAGGGTAGTTGGTGGGACCTCACCTACCTATTGTGCATAATGCAAGGGTACATATCAAATCTATTAAGAGTACAGTATAAATGTCTTAACACACCAAGTACGTAAATGAGATGAGGGCTATGTTAATCAGTTTGATGTAAGCATTCCAAATTGTATATAAAATCAGCACATTGTATCCCATAAATGTATTAATGTACACAGTTATGATTTAATAAAAAAAATGTAGGGAGAAAGAAAGAAATCCCATGCCCTCTATAAACTGCACACCTGTGGACTTAGACATGGATTTGAAACATCTTGTCAGAGTCATTATTACTTTTTAATATTTCTGTTTCTCACAGCTAAACCTAATTCTAATTAATGCAGCACATCCTTTACAGAGGAAGGTAGATACCAAAGAATCATCTAAAAGAGTAGAAAGTGATTGGCCCTCAGAGGTAGGTAGATACTAAAGAATCATCTAAAAGAGTAGAGCGTTTGCTCTGGCTACTGGATAATAGTAGGAGAAGAGGAGTGAGGAATGTTGGTTTTGTAGCAAGTTCTACAAAACTTGACTTCTTAAGCTATGTACATTTATAGCTTTAATTTAAAAAATTAATAACGACGGAATAGGAGCAAGATGGCAGCTAAGTAACAGCTTCCTTGCAATGGAGCATGGTGAGTCCGAGGAGAGGAGAGTTCAGGCATCTCTGGCTGGTGGGATCTGCCCAGAAACATCCTTTTGGAGACACAGGGAGTCGGCAACGGACTTCTGGACCCCATAAGGAGAACAAAAGCAGTGGAGAACTAGCAAGTGTTTGTGTGTGTTCGTTTGGTCTAATCCCGCCAGCAGCCGTAAATTCAGCAGCAGTGAGATTGCAAAGTGGAAAGGCCTTACCTGTGAGCTGTTTGGTTTTTTTTTTTTTTCTTTTTTTGGACTTGGCACTCAGTTGAACTACCTTGTGAGAACTTGGGCAAGAGAGTGGAGGATTTTAAGCATTGTCTAGGGCCACATACTGAGCTGATTAGCCAGATGAAGCTAATAGAGTTTGGCTGTGGGCCGCACAAGCCATTGCGGGAGAACTGTCCCAGCAAGCTCTGCCCTCAGGGTCTCCGAGTAATGATCAGGCGGGAGACTGTGGGTGAATAATCTAGTGACTGAACAGTCTAAAGGTGGGGACTGAGACTCCTTACAACCTTGGCCCTCAGGGGCATAGTGTGAGATCAATTTTGGCACACTGAGTAAGTGGATTGCCAGTTCAGGAGTGATCCCAGCGACAAGTGCTTTACTGGGAAAGCTTCTGCTTAGGCCAGGTTGGCAGTTTAAAATGACTTTTAAGTGGGCTGAGGTGAGATTTAGGCTCTATACCTTCCATGGCTTGAGAAATCAGCAGAGGCCTTGCCTCCAGGCTTCATCTTGTACTGCCATATCAGCATTGTGATTTTCATCTCATACCCCAGATCACCTGTTGCCCCGACAATATTCAGCAAGATATATATACTGTTTTGGGTTATTGTTTGTTTTGTTGTTATTGTTGTTGTTTGTTTGGTTGGTTGGTTCAGTATTTTTATTGTTTGTTTCTTTTGTTTGTTTTTGTTTAATTTCAACATTTTCTTCATTTTTCTAGTTTAAATATTGTTGCCTTTTTTAAGAATTAGAACTTCATTTCTGATAGTGTTTCTACTCCTATTATTTGATTCTTTGCCCAATTTTATCCCGAACAGTTTTCTGTTTGCTTCTTTTGGTTTGATTTATAGCATTTTGGTCTTTCCTATCTACTTGGTGGAGGTGGGGTACTGTGTCCAAACAAGCTAGCAAAGAACTGCTGACCTCAAGGGGAAAACCCAACCTGGTACCCCCAGAGGTTGGGGGTTTTTAAGGTTGGGTCAAAGTACCCTTCTGTACACCTATATTGCTCCTGTCTCCCTCTTTCTGTGCCTCTCTTCTTTTTGTTAATATTCCCTTTTACCCACCCCCTCTCCATTCTCTTTTTTCTTTCCTTTTATTTTTCTTTCATTTTTCTCTACCTGCTCTTTAATCTTCTCATCCTTCTGGTCCTGTACCAAATGGACTCATTTAAAACCTAGTCCAGAGGCATGGTAATGTAAAGAGCAAGAGGAAGTGAAAGGAAAATTAGGGCAAGGAAACAGATAAATCACTCATGAGGAAGAACCAGCAGAGAAATACTGGCAAAATGAAGAACCAGTCCAGAGCAGTCCCAGAACCAGTCCCTCCAAGGGACCATGAAGTAGTTACTGCAGAAGATTCCACCTATAAAGAAATGTTAGAAATGACAGAAAGGAAAGTTAGAATACAGATGATGAAAACAATGAAGGAAATGATGGAAACAGTAAAGGAAACTGCTGATAAAGTGGAAAAAATCCAAAAGTAAATACAAAAACAGAATAAATAAGAGATTAAAGATATGAAGAATATAGAAAGGATATAGCAGAGATGAAGGAACTGAAGCAACAAATTAAGGAACTTAAAGAATCAATAGAAAGCATCAACAACAGATTAGATCATGCAGAAGAAAGAATCTCAGAGGTAGAGGACAAAGCTCTTGAGATATCTCAGATAGTTAAAGACACAGAAAAGGAGAGCAAGCAGAACATTCACTGACAGAACTATGGGACTTTATGAAGCATTCAAACATAGGAGTCATAGGTATTCCAGAAGGGGAAGAAGATTGCACCAGGGGAATGGAAACCATACTTGAGAATATTATAAATGAAAATTTTCCAAATATCACCAAAGGTTCTGACACACTCCTTTCAGAGGGATATCAGACCCTAGGTCACCTCAACTCTAACCAAGCTTCGCCAAGATACATTGTGATGAACCTGTCCAAAGTCAAGACAAAAGAAAAGATTCTTCAAGCTGCCAAGAGTAAGCACCAGTTGACCTACAGGGGCAAATACATCAAGGTGACTACAGACTTCTCTAATGAAACTTTCCAAGCCAAAAGACAATGGTCATCTACCTTTAATCTACTTAAACAGAACAATTTCCAGCCCAGAATTTTATATCCTGCTAAGCTAAGCTTTAAAATTGATGTAGAGATCAAATAATTTACTGATATACAAACATGGAGGAAACTTGCCACGACAAGACCAGCTCTATAGAAAATACTTCAACCTGTTCTACACACTGACCATAACAATGGATCAACAGCAAAATAAGAACTGAGAAATTAAAGGACAGAGCCTAACTTCCACAATGATGCAAAAGATAAAACTAAGCAATGGACTTCCACAAAATAAGATGAATAGAACACTAC
>NW_003852581.1:482553-487070 GCF_000181295.1 Otolemur garnettii
AAAAAAAAAAACACACACAAGCCATCCATTTTCTGTCTGCAGGAAACACACCTAACTCCAAAAGACAAATTAAACTCTGAGTTAAGGGTTAGAAGACAATTTTTCAGGCAAACAGAATTCAGAAGAAAACAGGAGTTGCAATCTTATTTTCAGATACATGTGGATTTAAAGCAACTAATGTCAACAAAGACAAAGATGGTCACTTTATATTGGTCAAGGGAAAAATACAACAAGAAGAAATTTCAATTCTAAATATGTATGCACCCAATTTAAATGCTCCCAGATTCTTGAAACAGACATTACTCAGTCTGAGCAATATGACATCCTATAGTACCATAATAACAGGGGACTTTAATACTCCACTTACAGAGCTGGACATATTCTCTAAACAGAAATTAAACAAAGATATAAAGGACTTAAATGAGGCCCTAGAGCAACTGTGCTTGATAGACGCATATAGTGCACTCCATCCCAAAGATAAAGAATATAGATTCTTATAACCCCATGGAACATTCTCCAAAATTTATCATATCCTAGGACACAAAACAAACATCAACAAAATTAAAAGAATTGAAATTTTACCTTGTATCTTCTCAGACCACAAGGCACTAAAGTTGGAACTCAACTCCAACAAAAATATTCAACCCCACAGAAAAGCATGTAAATGAAACAACCTTCTGTTGAATGACAGTTGGGTGCAGGAAGAAATGAAAGAGGAAATCATTAACTTCCTTAAGCATAACAATGAAGACACAAGTTACCAAAACCTGTGGGATATTGCAAAAGTAGTTTTGAGAGGAAAATGTATCACTTTAGATGCCTACATTTGAAAAACAGAAAAAGAGCAAAGAGAGCACATCAACAAACTCACAAGCCATCTTATGGAATTGGAAAAAGAACAATCTAAGCCTAAACCTAGAAGAATAAAATAAATATTCAAAATTAAATCAGAAATCAATGAAATTGAAAACAGAAGAATCACTCAGAAAATTAATGAAATAAGGAGTTGATTTTTTTAAAAATATAAATAAAATAGATAAATCTTTGGCCAGACTAACTAAAAATAAAAAAGTAAAATCTCTAGTAACCCCAATCAGAAAAGAAAAAGGAGAAATAACAACTGATGCCACAGAGATACAAGAGATCATCTCTGTATTCTACCAAAAACTCTATGCTCTGAAGTTTGACAATGTGAAGGAAATGGATCAATATTTGGAATGACATCCTCTCCCTAGACTTTGCCAGGAAGAAATAGAGCTCCTGAACAGGCCAATTTCAAGCACTGAGATTAAAGAAACAATAAAAAAAATTCCAACAAAAAAATGCACTGGTCCAGATGGCTTCCCACCAGAATTCTATCAAACCTTCAAGGAAGAGTTTATTCCCTTACTCCAGAAAATTATTCCAAAAAATTGAGGAGGAAGGAATCTTCCCCAGCACCTTCCATGGAGCAAACATCACCCTGATACCAAAACTAAAAAGGAGAATTTTAGAACAATTTCACTAATGAATATAGATGAAAAAATTCTCAACAAAATACTAACCAATAGATCACAGCTTATTATCAAAAAAATCATACATGATCAAGTAGGTTTCATCCCAGGGACACTAGGCTGGTTTAATATATGCAAGTCTATAAATGTTATTCATCATATCAACAGAAGTAAAACCAAAGAATATATGATCCTCTCAATAGATTTAGAAAAAGCATTCAATACAATACAGCATCCTTTTCTAATTTGAACACTGAACAGTATAGGCATACATGGCACATTTCTGAAACTGATCAAAGCTATCTATGAAAAATCCACAGCTAATATTTTAGTGAGGGAGGAAAACTGAAAGCTTTTCCATTAGAACTGGAACTAGACAATGTTGTCCTCTGTCATCATTACTATTCAATATAGTGCTGGAAGCTCTAGCCAATACAATTAGGCAAGACAAGAAAATAAAGGGCATCCAAATGAGAGCAGAGGAGGTCAAACTCTACATTTTTTGCTGACAATATGATCTTATACTTAGAGAACCCCAAAGACTCAGCCACAAGACTCCTGGAAGTCATCAAAAAATGCAGCAATGTCTCAGGATATAAAATCAATGTCCACAAGTCAGTTGCCTTTGTATATGCCAATAACTGCCAAGATGAGAGGCTAATTAAGGACACAACTCTTGGTGATTCTGGGAAGATGATCAACTGGTAGCAACCTCAGTAAGAGGCTCCTGAGGAAAGAAAGAAAACCTGGTTGGAATCAGAATCTATGAAGCCAAAGACAGGGAGCTGAGCCCAGAAAGAAGTTTGGTAAGTTGCAAATCCAAGGAAAAGCGTTTAAGAACACAAAATACAGCTGCTGCCATTCCACTGCACCCCAGTTGCCCCAACACCCGAGAACTGGGAGAAGACAATAGACATGCTCTACCTGTCTCTCTGGGCAACCAGAAGAAGCTACCAACTGAACAGTTCTGCTAAGGTCTCCAAACAATTTAAACTGAGCATGGGGCAGAATCAGCAGAAAAACTCTGGCAACTCGAATAACCAGTGTAGATCAACTCCCCCAGGGAAAAATGAGGCAGACACAATTGAAGACCCCATCCACGAGCAAATAGCTCAGATGTCAGAAATTGAGTTCAGAATGTGGATAGCAAATAAGATTAACAGAATGGAAGAAAGGAAGGAAGAAGAAGTTCAAGAAATTATTCAAAAGATTTCTCAAGAAATTATTCAAAAGATTTCTCAAGAAATTATTCAAAAGATATCTCAAGAAATTATTCAAAGAATGTATCAAGAACTCAACAATTGCAAAGATAAAATGATCAAAGATTTTGAAATACTGAGGCAAGAGGTTGCAGCCCTCAAGGATCTGAAAGATATGGTGGAACAGGCAGAAGAAAGAATCTCTGATTTTGAAGACACAGCTTTTGAAGAAGCCCAGGAACACAAAGATCAAAAGAAATGGAGAGCAAAAACAGATCTCACTCTCAGAGAGCTCACGGATAATTCGAAGAAAACTAATATTCACCTTATAGGAATCCCTGAAGGTGATGAAGTTGCTTAAAAAAACACTGAGGCTCTTCTTCATGAAATTATGAAAGAGAACTTTCCAGACATGCCAAGAGATTCTGAAATTCAGATAGCAGATAGTTTCAGAACCCCAGCATGACTCAACCCAAACAAGACATCCCCCAGACACATCATAATTAACTTCACCAAAGTTAAGATGAAAGAGAAAATTCTGAAAGCAGTCAGATGTAAAAAAATCCATAACCTACAAGGAAAAGAGTATTAGGATGACTGCACATCTCTCAGCTGAAACCTTTCAGGCTAGAAGAGGATGGGCATCGACTTTTAATCTCCTAAAACAAAATAACTTTCAACCATGGATCCTGTATCCAGCTAGACCGAGTTTCATCTATGCTGGAGAAATTAAATACTTTAACAACATTCACATGTTGAAGAAATTTGCCATAACTAACCCAGCTCTCCAAGAAATTCTCAAACCTATCCTCCATAATGACCAATCCAATCCTCCACCACAAAAGTAAACCCACTCACAAACTTTAAATCAAATTCCAACTTCCACAATGGCAAAAGAATTAAAAACGTCTACTGGACTTTTGTGTAACTCGATGCCCAAAATTTTACCAGCCTTATCAATAATTTCAATCAATGTGAATGGCTTGATTTGTCCTCTAAAGAGACACAGATTGGCTGAGATACAGAAACACAGACCAGACATCTCTTGTATATAAGAATCTCACCTTACCTTAAAAGACAAATAAAGACTCAGGGTAAAGGGATGGTCATCTATATTCCAGGGTAATAGAAAGCAGAAAAAAGCAGATGTTGCAATTTTATTTGCAGATACCATAGGGTTAAAACCAACAAAAGTAATCAGAGATAAAGATGGCCACTTTCTATTTGTTAAAGGGAATGCTCAATATGATGAGATCTCAATTATCAATATCTATACACCCAATCACAATATTCCACAATTTATAAAAGAGACTCTAACTGGCATGAACAACTTGATCTCTCCCAGCTCCATCATAGTCGGAGATTTTAACACACCTTTGGCAGTGTTGGACAGATCCTCTAAAAAGTAGCCTAGCAAAAAAAATTTAGATTTAAATTTAACTATTCAACTCTTGGAACTAACAGACATCTACAGAACTTTTCATCCTAACAAAATTGAATACACATTTTTCTCATCAGTTCATGGAACATACTCCAAAATTGATCACATCTTAGGTCATAAGTCTACCCTCAGTAAATTTAAAAGAATAGAAATTATTCCATGCATCTTCTTGGACCATCATGGAATAAAAGTTTAACTCAGTAACAACAGGAATTTGCAGTCTCGTACAAAAACATGGAAACTAAATAACCTTAAGCTAAATGATAGATGGGTCAAAGATGAGATCAAGAAGGAAATTAACAAATTTTTAGAACATAATGATAATGAACATACGAGTTATCAGAACCTCTGGGATACTGCAAAGGCAGTCCTAAGAGGGAAATT
>NW_003852581.1:494558-526431 GCF_000181295.1 Otolemur garnettii
AAAAAAAAAAAAGAAAAAGAAAAAAAGGACACAACTCCCTTCACCATAGCTTCAAAGAAAATGAAATATCTAGGAATATACCCAATAAAGGAGATGAAGGACCTCTATAAAGAAAATTATTTAATCCTAAGAAAAGAAATAGCAGAGGATATTAACAAATTGAAGACCATACCATGCTCATGGCAGGGAAGAATCAACATTGTTAAAATATCTATACTTCCCAAAACAATCTACCCATTCAGTGCCATCTCTATTAAAATGCCAACATTGTACTTTCAAGTTTTAGAAAAAAAGATTCTGTGTTTTTTATGGAACCAAAATAAAACTCCATATAGTTAAGGCAATTCTTAGTAATAAAAACAAAGCTGGGGGCATCACCATACCAGATTTTTGGCTGCAATACAAAGTTATAGTGTTCAAGACAGCATGTACTGGCACAAAAATAAAGACATAGACATTTGGAATCGAACAGAAAACCAAGAAATGAAACTAACATCTTATAACCATGCAATCTTGGATAAACTAAACAAGAATATACCTCGGGGAAAAGACCCACTATTCAATAAATGGTGCTATAAGAAATGGTTATCCACATGTAAAAGACTGAAACTGGACCCACACTTTCCCCACTCAGAAAAATTGATTCAAGATGGATACAGGACTTAAATTTAAGGTATGAAACAATAAAAATCCTCAGAGAAGGTATAGGAAAAACACTGGAAGATATTGGCCTGGGAAAAGAATTCATGAAGAAGACTGCCATGAGAACTGCAACAACAAAAATAAACAAATAGGACTTATTTAAACTGAAAAGCTTCTGCACAACTAAGGAGACAATAACCAAAGCAAATAGACAACCTACACAATCAGAAAAGATATTTGCATGTTTTGAATCAGACAAAAGCTTGGTAAAAAGGATCTATAGAGAACTCAAATTAATAAACATCAAAAAAGCCCACAATCCCATATATCAATGGGCAAGAGACATGAATAGAACCTTGTCTAAAGAAGACAGATGAATGGCTAAAAAATATATGAAAAAATGCTGATCATCCCTAATTATTAGAGAAATGCAAATCAAAACCACCCTGAGATATTATCTAATCCCAGTGAGAATGGCCTACGTCACAAATTCTCAAAACTGGCATGGATGTGGAGAGAAGGGAACACTTTTACACTGCTGGTGGGACTGCAAACTAATGCAACCTTTTTGGAAGGAAGTATGGAGAACCCTCAAAGAATTCAAGATAGACCTCCCATTTGATCCTGCAGTCCCATTACTGGGCATCTACCCAGAAGGAAAAAAATAAATCTTGTTATCATAAGGATGTTTGCACTAGACGGTTTATTGCAGCTCAATTTATAATCACCAAAATATGGTAACAGCCTAAATGCCACCAAGCCAGGAATGGATTAACAAGCTGTGGTATATGTATACCATGGCATACTATTCAGCCATAAAAAAATGGAGACTTTATAGCCTTTGTATTAAAATAGATGGAAGGGGAACACATTATTCTTAGTAAAACATCACAAGAATGAAGAAGCATGAATCCTATGCACTCAATTTTGATATGAGGACAACTAATGACAATTAATGACATGGTTGGGGTAGGGGAAGGGGAGAGCAGTGAGAGAAAGAAGGAAGAGTGGGGAAGGGAATAGCAGTGAGAGGGAAGGAGGGTGGGGGTGGGTTCTTGGTGTTTGCCACACCTTTTGGGGGCAAGACATGATTTTAAGAGGGACTTTACCTAACAAATGCAATCAGTAAAACCTGGATTCTTGTACCTTCAATGAATCCCCAACAATAAATTAAAAAAAAATAACAATGACAACAAAAACACATGCTCTATAGTTCTCCATTTTTTGGCCTTTGTTTAGGCTCCTCATACTGTGATCATATTCCAATTATTCCTCAGTAGTTTGTGATCTTGTGTCTTCATTCTTGCTATATGCTAATCTATTAAAAATAGAAATAGTGTCCTCTTGCTAGATGCTAAGGTATTGAAAATAGAAACAGTTAAACATGCTGTTTGATCCTGCAATTCCTCTACTAGGTGTATATCCAAAAGACCTAAAATCACTTTATAACAAAGATATTTGCACCAGCTTGTTCATTGAAGTTCAATTCATAATAGCCAAGTCATGGAAGAAGCCCAAGTGCCCATCGACCCACAAGTGGATTAATAAATTGTGGTATATGTATACAATGGAATATTATGCAGCCTTAAAAAGATGGAGACTTTATCTCTTTTATGTTTACAGGGATGGAGCTGGAACATATCCTACTTAGTAAAGTATCTCAAGAATGGAAGAAAAAACATCCAATGTCCTCAGTGCTATTATGAAACCAATTTATAATCACTCACACTTTCACATGAAGAATAGATCACAACTATGGCCCAGGATGAAGAAGGGAGGAGGGGGGATGGAAATGGAGGGGGAAGATCAGATAGAGGGAGGGCGAATGGTGGTATCACCCCTATAGTGCATAATGCAAGGGTACATGTTGGATCTATTAAGTATAGAGTATAAATGTCTTAACACATTAATTAAGTAAAGGAGATGAGGTATATATTAACCAATGTGATGTAAGCATTTCTAATTCTATATGAAATTAGCTCATCATACCCCATAAATGCATTAATGTATACATGTTTATGAATTCATAAAATTAAAAAAATAAAAATAGTGTCTAATCCACTTCTCTCTCCTTGTTAGTGTATACTAATCCATAGTAGCATGCTCAGTACATTCAGAATTAAATTTGTTTTCCCATCTGGATCCTGTCCCCTGAACAGGACAATATTTATTTTAAGAATGGAATTTATTTGAGAACCCTGTCCTCTACCACTTCTCCCTATATTGCTCTTTCTTCATATATGTATAAGAAATTACGTTATCTCTTCTCACAGGAGAGTTTTATGTTTTCTCATTTGTTCTTTGATACTACTTCCCTCTTGATCTTCTGGGATGATTCTCCAGTGTGTGCTTAAGACAATTTATGCTTGCTCACAAGAGCTAATTGTTAGCATCTCTTCCCAACTCTGCATTGAGTGAGACTTGTGATAAACTATAATAAAAATATTTGCACCATGGAAATCAGCAAATATGATAAATCAGAGTTTTTCCTCTTAAAGAAGAAATTGTTAAATACAAGCATTATCACTAACTAAATTTTATATAAACATCTTTCAAATGGAAATTAAATTCCTATACTTGATCTTAGCCAGAAGGCTGAGAAGTGATTGGTAATTAAATTACCATTCTCACAACTGATCAGTATAATTTTTATGTATAATTTCTAGGTAATATATGAAATGTAGTTCATATCACCCCATGCAACTTTTTAAACAATGTTACTGAGATATATTAAACATACTATATTATTCACTTATTTAATGCATACAATTAAAAGTTTTTAATATTCACAGAACTGTGCAACAATCACTACTAGCTAATTCCAGAACATTTTCATCATGTCATGACTTTATAACCAGTAGAGACATTCCCCATTCCTCCATCCTCTTAGGTCTTGGCAACCACTAGTCTACTTTCTGTCTCTGTAGTGTAGCGATTTTTGATATTTCATATAAATGGAATCACATAATATGGTGGACTTCTGCCATTAGCTGTTCTCACTTAGCATGCTTTCAAAGTTCATCCATTGTGTAGCATGTATCAATACTCCATTCCTTTATATAGCTCTATAATATTATATGCATATACCTCCTGTTGTCTATTCATTCATTTAGTGGACAGTTGAATTCTTTTCCACTTTGGGCCATTATGGATATTATTGTTATAAATATTAGTTTGCAAGTTTTTGAGTTGGAGGTATATATTTTTCATTTTTTGATTGCATTGAATTCTGTTCTAGGAGTGGCATTTTTAGGTCATAAGATAACTATGGTAAACTTTTTGAGGCCTATTTTCCAGAGTGGCTAAAACATTTTTCATTCTTACCAACACCATAAAAGATTATAAATTTCTATATCCTAGCCAATACTTGTTATTAACTTTTTTTCTTATAGTTATAGTGAATATTAAGTGGTATCTCAATGTAGTTTTAATTTCTATTTTCATAATGATTAATGATGTTGAACATCTTTTCATGTGCTGATTGGCAGTTTGTATATCTTCCTTAGAGAAATGTCTATTCACACACTTTGCCTATTTTTAAATTGTGTTAATTACCTTTTCCTTATAGAGTTGTAAGTGTTCTTGAAATATTCTAGATACAAGTTTATTAACAGATAAATATCTGATATACAACATATTTATCTTTTTACTTTACTGATGGTATTGTTTGCATACCTCAAGCAGTTTTTTAAGCTTTCATTCATAACACTCATCAACTACGGTATGAAAATTATTGAAAATATCTTACCCGAACTATTTCACAGTCAACATTTAATTCAGTTGCAACAGCTTCAATTTTCTCTCTGCAAACAGAACCCAGGCTGGTCATGCCATTGTCCCAATACTTCTTAAGGGTGGCTAAGTCTCGGTCACTGAACTGTGTGCGGTCTTGTAGCTGAAAAGCACATTTTAAACATTTAGAATAATCAAAAGAAATAATGGTATGGAGAGGATCATCAGGGAGAGATATACTGTATTATTTTCAACAAATAATAACAGCTAAATTCATTTCACAATTCTTACTCTGTGTGCTCTAATTTTAAAAATGATAATTTTTTACTGTTTTATTCCATAATCTAATTCAGTGTGCTAGGATGAAATGAATATTTTTTTTAATTGATAGCAATTAGTCATTGTTGACTTTAAACAGTTTTAATTGCAGAAATAATTAGTGTCCATTGTAGGAAATATAGATAAAGAAATAGTAGAACTTAAATTACCCACAAATTGGAAATAACAACTATTGACATTTTAATGTATATTCTTTCAAACATTTTTCTACAATACAGATATTCACATTCACTCACATACCACATATTAAAAAAAGACTGGGTGGTATCAATGTGCTGCCTTTTGATAAATTAATCTAGATTTCCCATATAATATAAGTCTAGACATTGGTCTCCCACTTATGTTATAATTAATTTTAAAAGTAGATAAGAGAAATGTAAGAATGCCTACACTTTTTGTTCTTAGGCATTTTCTATTCAATAGTCTATGGACTTTATACGTTGTTTTAATTCAATAAACTCTGGAAGCATCCTTGGAAAGTAAATTAGAAATAGTAGTAAATTAGATACAGTAATGACCTCCATTTTGCTGATAATATGTCAGGAAAAGAAAGGTGAAAGGGCTAGTTAAATAGTCAGAGAGATTCCATGGCAGAGCTAGAAGTAGAAATACCTCATATTTTTTTCTGGTTGTCTAATTTCTATATTGTCTCCAATTATCTCCAAAAGTGGTGGAAAAAATCCAAACACAGAATATATATATATATATATATATATATATATATATATGGTGTGTGTATATATACATGTGTGTACACATGTATATTTTCTGAAAATCCCTGTTGTCTTGTGATGAAAGAGAAAGAGAAAGACAGAGAGTAATTGTGAGAATAAGAGTTGGAGACAAATATTGCAAATCATGGCATGAGGTATAAGATTGTGCTGTTTCCCTCTTCCTAATATGATATGATTGATCTGGTCCCACACAGAGGCTAGAACTCAAATGCTTTCTAGACGTATATTGCTTTCAATATTTCCACTCTAAATGAATTTAAAATAAAACTTTTCCTAAATTAGATTCAGTGGAAAATAGTATATATAACATATAAAATATGACTTAATTAAAAAGTTTAATCATATCTAAAACTGATGCAATTCTAAATTTGTTTATAGTTTTAAAGTTGCAATCTTTTGAAAAGTGTTTTTAGCCACCATACAGAAAAGCAACACATGAATTGATGGTTTACCAGCAAGACAATGAAGTTAGAATTGAATAATAAAAGCACATCTCTTCATAAGATATAGACTACTTTTGGTGTATGTGTGCTAGTATATTTCATTATCAGTTAATCTGTTTCCCCTATTAAAAAATGAAAAATATTTATTCTAAGTACTAATACTAAATGACATATTCCTAATAAATGAATCAAAATATGTCATCCAAGTTTTTCAATCAAGAGTAATAACCTTCAAGTAATTTACAACAAAAAAAATCGTATAACTGTTTATCCTACATTGATTGCACAATAGTTGTGAAACAAATTTTTCAAAATAAAACAGAATAAAATTAAATGATAGGAAACTTCTAGGGAGATTCAAATAACTCATTACAACAGGCAGCATAAATATTCCCATAAATTTTCATTCCAACAAATTCTCCAGTGAAGGTTAACCTACATTACTGTCAGAACGGAAGAAATAAGAACAGAACACTGAACACAGTCAGCCAATTAATTTGTAATTAACTTAGAGAACATCTAAGTCTGATACATCCATTAAATTGAAGTAAATAAGCTCTAATTTTATTTGCTACAAATGTGCTGGGATCACAGCATTAACAATGCTAAAGATGACCTATTATGACAATACTATGTAAAAATATGGGAGGAAGAGCAGTAATATTTAAAACTTTGGGGATGGGAGAGAGGGAGGGGAGGGGAAGAGGGAGGATGGGTGGAGGGAGGGTGATTGACGGGACCATACCTATGGTCCATCTTACAAGGGTACATGTGAACCTTTCTAAATGTAGAATATAAATGTCTTAACACAATAACTAAGAAAATGCCATGAAGGCTATATTAACCAGTTTGGTGAAAATGTTTCAAATTGTATATAAAACCAGCACACTGTATCCCATGACTGCATTAATGTACACAGCTATGATTTAATAAAAAAAATAAAAGTCATGACAATAAGAAATGCTAATAAAATTTAAATGCAAAAAAAGAGCATATTTTAACTAAGGAAATAAAATAAATAAAGTATGAAAAATCTATTAGCATTTAAATGGTGAATACCCATTTAAAGAAAGTGGGGGAAAGGTGGAATTAAAGAAGAAGGTGAATCATTCCTGAAGGAAGCCTGAAGTTGAAGTCAGTTTTGTATTTCTACTGGACTTTAGAGCCATTTGCACTTTATTTTTTTTCTTTTCTTTTCTATCTTTTTTTCCCTTTTATTAAGTCATATACACATAGATCATGAATACATTTATGTATTTGTGGGGTACAATGTGTTGATATTTTATACAATTTGGAGTGTTTTCATCAAACTAATTAATATAGCTTTCACCTCATTTACTTGAATATTTTGTTAAGATATTTATATTCTATGCTTGATAGATTTGACTTGTACCCTTGCAATATGCTCCATAGGTGTGGTCCCACCATTTACCCTCCCTCTATCAAACCTTCCCCATCCCCTCCCTTCCACCTCCATTTCTCTCCTTCATCCTGGGCTATAGTTGTGATCTATCTTTCATAAGAAAGTGTGAGTAATTATAAATTGGTTTCATAAAGTACTGAGTACATTGGATACTTTTTCTTCCATTCTTGAGATACTTTACTTAGGAGAATATGTTCCAGCTCCATCCATGTAAACATAAAAGAGGTAAAGTCTCCATCTTTTTTAAGGCTGTATAGTATTCCATAGTATAAATATACTACAATTTATTAATCCACTGATGGGTCAATGGGCACTTGGGCTTCTTCCATGACTTGAGCTGAATTTAGCTGCAATGAATAATCTGGTGCAAATACCTTTGTTGCAGAGAGATTTTTGATCTTTTGGATATACTCCTGGTAGAGGAAATACAGGATCAAATTGCAGGTCTATTTTTAGATCCCTGACTATTCTTCAAACTTCTCTCCAAAAGGAACCTATTATCTTGCATTCCTATAAGCAGTGCAAAAG
This sequence comes from Otolemur garnettii, assembly GCF_000181295.1. NCBI lineage: Eukaryota > Metazoa > Chordata > Mammalia > Primates > Galagidae > Otolemur > Otolemur garnettii. The sequence goes on from NW_003852581.1 coordinate 502,400, forward strand.
TGTTCCCTTTTCTCCACATCCACACCAACATTTGTAGTTTTGGGATTTTGTTATGTGGGCTACTCTTACTGGAGCTAGATGGTATCTCAATGTGGTTTTGATTTGCATTTCTCTGATGATTAAAGATGATGAACATTTTTTCATGTGCCTATAGACCATGCACCTGTCTTCTTTAGAGAATCTTCTGTTCAAGCCTCTTGCCCACAATGAAATGGGATCACTTGTTCTTTTATTATTAATAAGTTTGAGTTCAGTGCAGATTCTGGTTATTAGATCTTTGTCAGAAACGTAATCTGCAAAAATCCGCTCCCATTCTGAGGGCATCTACTTGCTTTACTTATTGTGTTCTTGGCAGTGCAGAAGCTTTTTAGTTTGATCGGATCTCCGTAATGTATTTTTGGCATTTAATGCAGTCCCTATGAAAGCACCTCTGCAATACTTTAAAGACCTGAAAAAAACTAGTACTTCATTTTATATGGAAACAGAAAAAACCTAGAATAGCTAAGACATTGCTCAGATATAAAAACAAATCATGTGGGATCATGTTACCAGACTCCAGAATATACTATAAATCTATAGTTATCAAAACAACATGGTAGTGGCATGAAAATAGAGAGGTAGATGTATGGAACACAATTGAGAACCAAGAGATGAAACCAGATGCTTATCATCATTTGATCTTTGATAAGCCTATCAAAAATATAAATTGGGGGAAAGACTCCCTATTTAACAAATGGTGCTGGGTGAATTGGCTGGCGTCTTGTAGAAGACTGAAACTCGACCCACACCTTTCACCTCTAACAAAAATTGACTCTCACTGGATAAAAGACTTAAACTTAAGACATGAAATTATAAAGATTCTTGGAGAGAGTACAGGGTAAACATTTGAAAAAATAGGCCTGGGAGAAAACTTTATGAGGATGACCCCTCAAGCAATTGAAGCAATAACAGAAATACATTGTCACTTTATAAGGCAACCGAAAGCCCAAACTTCTGGCTCAGGTGGAGACAGGAAATTATATTGTTGATTGTGTTAAAAGAGTAGCATTCTAGTAACCCAAGAAATATGGTGAAAGTAGAGGGTTAGCCCAAATAAACACATAATTGTGTTAACTTCACTTGGCTTAAATTCTAATTCAGTAGACAGAATCTTTTGGTCTTTTCAGCTTCAAGACACTTCTACAAATTTTCTTCCTTGCTTTTGTTTTAAAAATAATGTTAGGTAATAAAACTCTGATACAGACATGCAGTTTACTGTTTCAAGTATTTTTATTTAGGTGAAACTCACTTGAATTACAATTATTAAAAGTGTATAACTTAATTCCTACTTCCCTCAGTTTTCCATATGTTATTCACTAATCTTCCATATCCAGATCATCAGTCTAGACACTAGTTCCACTTTCTGAGATTTCAAACTTATTTCATGAAAGTTCGTTCACCTTTCCACTAGATTATAAGCTTGTTGATAACAAGATTCAAACCTTATTGCTTTTATTTTTAAGGTAATTGATATAAAATTGTCAAATAATCAGAAAGTTATAAAGTAAGCTATAATCTTTCTCTAGTCCTTACTTGCAAACCCATAATCCCACTATCAAAGGCAAACACTGTCAGTAATTTCTTTGGTAAATTTCCAGGATAAAAGTGCTATACACTTAAACAGAAACAAAAGAAATAGAATGATACTACAAACTTAAATTCTCCATGTAACTATATATTTTACATATATTTCCATTGGATTAGATACATATATACTTAACCATTTTGTGAGTGTGTGTTAAGAACATGACTTGAGATAAACCTCCTTAACAAAATTAAGTGTATAATCCAGTATTGTTAATTATAGGAAAATGTTGTACAGAAGACTTTTAGAACTTATTCATCTCGTATAATGGAAACTTTATACACATGGAACAACTCCCAATTTCCTCTTCTACCAGCCTTTGGAAACCATGCTTCTACTCCCTGCTTCTATTTTGTAAATTAGTTTAATTATTTTACACACATCATATAAAGGGAATCATGGAATATTTATCTTTCTGTATCTAGCTTACTTCACTTAACATATGCCCTCCAGATTCATCTATGATGTCCCATATAGCATTATTTTAAGAGCTGAATAATATTCCATTGTTTGTATCTACTAACTTTTCTTCATTTATTCATCATTGGATGGACATTTACATTGTTTTTATATTTTGTCTATTTTGAATAATGCTTCAATAAACATGGAAAGGCAGATAGCTCTTGAAGGGTGATCTCCTAGACTCCTACAATATGGCACCTGGTTGGCTGCCCACTTCCATCATATCTATTGCTAATTTCCTACAGCTCTTAGATACCATCTCTATTTGTCCATTGTTCACTTAGTAATAGATAAAATTAGGAAGAGGTTAGCTAAAAATAAATCAAGATAGGAAACCCACATCAAAATGTAATTTGAAAGAATTCTCTTGAGGCAATAGAATCAGTGTGCAAATATTTCAGAATGGTCAGATCTAATGAAACATCAGCTGCTGAGACAGAAAGGACAAGGGTGGGGGGATATACAGTCATAGAAAATGAAGGTAAGAGCAGTAACAAATTGGGTAGTTGAGCACTAAGGAAAATTTACATAATTTTCCTTACATATTTCTTGCAATCTTAATCCAATAGCAGAAAGTGCTGTTAATTTTTTAAATATTAAGTACATTTTTTGCATCCATATTGAGTTATCTAGATTACTATTTCATATACAATCTTAAGACATATTTAATGACATTTTTCACATAACCTTAAATGACGCAGAAAATAGGTGGTAAACTTTCTACTAGAAAGGATGTTTATTTACCAGTCAGTCAATTTAACATTGTTAGTTATTTACTAGGTATATAGTACATAAATATTAGGCAGTACTATTTATTGGTTTACATTTTCTTACACTGAAACCCATGTTTGACCAAGAATACTATAAGTTTGAACCATAGCAAACTTTTATTTTTTAAATTCTTCTTTCCTGTAATCTCAACATTGTATAAGATTTTTTGTTGTTCTTATAGTCTTTTTTAAACATTTTAATCTTAGTGAACTAAAACACAGCAAAGACCTGAAGATGAGATTCATTCTTGTATAATGTAAAATTCAAAAGGTTTATTATAGCAAGGTATAACCTGTGTTCTTAACTATGAATGGGAAAGTTTATGTAGTGAGAATAAAACAAATGTGGTCATAAAACTTCAAAATTTGATTATTGCAGGTGTGAGATAAGGCAGTTTAAATAAATATAAAACTTATATAGCAAGAAATTATTCTACCATCTACAGTTCTACCCTCTAAACCCCCAGGTGCAAGAAAATATTTCCTAATTACTTTGGCAGTATGTTAAAAATACTCAGCTTTAAAATGAGAGCATTAAGATAGTTCATATCATTAAAGTGCCCCAAATTAGAACTATTTTACTTGAAATAAAAATATGCCATTTTTAATAACACATATATTCATTGTCAAATTTGATGTTTTTATAATTAATTAGAGCATTACAAACAACATATATATATAAAGTCTTTATGTATATATATATTTATATATATATAAAGTGTCTTATGAATATATATATATATATTCATAAGCATCCTTCAAAGAACCAGACTGAGTTTAGGATGAAGCCATGACTTAGCAGCTAGGATATGGCTAATCCATTCATGTGTGAAGAAATGAAGAAAAGAGCTACCCCAAAGAGTAGCATAGTAGATTCAAAACTCAAATCTATCCGACAGGTGCATGAAAACACTGCCAATAAATAGTCTTCCATAAACATTTGAAAACACTATAACTTGGCAGGTAATGTGGTTAGTTAAAAAAAAAAAATATTTCTGAGTCTTGACACTTTGAACATTATGGTAAAAAAATAGCTATTTAAAAATGTAAATTGAAAAGTACATTTGAATCATTTTACAGTGTTATTAAAAAAGAAAAATAATTCTTAAAATAGTGTTAATATTAAGTTAATTTATGTCATTCTGTAAATTTGAACAATATATAAAGTTACAAAGTAGTGTAAAAATAAAAGAGTAGCATTATTCTCAGTTCTGGCCATCCTTTTCTGCCTAAGTAAGATGCTACCAAAAAAATAGGATGAAAAACTTCTGGAAAGGAAGACTTAACCTACCAAATGTTTATAATAAACATTAATGTTTAAAAATGATTTAAATGAAATCACGCAGAGAGAGAAGAGGCTATTTCTACATAATTTTATAACAACTCAAATGAATATTGAAATATGACTTCACGCATGATAATCTAAACCATAATTATTTATTTTTCATTACTATGGATTAATATGAGAGTATAAATAATTAGGTTACAATGTTTGCATTTCTTAGGTAAGGTCTATGTTGTAGCTATGTCCCACACCTAGGAGATATGACATATACCCTTATATTGTGTCCATTAGGTGGAAGCATATTGATCTCCAACCTTCTCTCCTCTCTCCCTTCCCTCATCTTGAATCCCTCCACATCCACTCAACTTCAATTGAATTGAATTTGTCTCTTGTGTGGCAAGTGCATTAGTTCATCTACTGGTTTCATATTATAGAGTACATTGGATACTTGCTTTTCCATTCTTGTGATACTGTACTAAGACGAATGTCTTTCAAGTTCATCCAAGTTAATAAAAAAAGATGTAAGTCTCTTTTTTATGTATGAATAGTATTCCATGAAATATACATAACCACACTTTATTAATCCATTCATGGATTGATAGGCACTTAGGTTGTTTCCACATCTTGGCTATTGTAAATTGAACTGTGATAAACGACCTAGTGCAAATGTGCTTAAGATAAACTTTTTTTTTTTTATTATGGGTAGATGCCTAATAATGGGAATGTGAGATCAAAAGGAAGGTCTGCTGTGAGTTCTTTGAGGATTCCTTCTTTCCAAAAAGACTGTATTAGATTGCAATCCCATCAAAAGTGTAAAAGTGTTCCTTTCTCTTGACATCCCTGCCAGCATCTGCAGCTTTGAGACTTTGTGACGTGGGCTATTCTCACTGACTGCCTATTCTCACTGGCTATTCTCACTGTGATATCTCAGGGTGGTTTTGATTTTCATTACTCTAAAGATTAGGGACAATGAGGATTTTTTCATATGTTTGTTGGTCTTTCATCTGTCTTCTTCAGAGAGGGTTGTTCACATCTCTTGAATAGAGAGATAGATGGGATCACATGCTCCTTTTTGTTAATTAATTTGAGTTCTGTAGATTCTAGTTATCAAAGATTTATAGCATGAAAATATCTTTTCCCATTCTGAAGATTGTCTATTTGTTTTACTTGTTGTGTCCTTAGGTGTGCAGAAGCTTTTCAGCTTAATTAAGGCCCATTCATTTATTCTTGTTGTTGCAATTGCCAGTTAAGTCTTTTTCATAAATTCTTCCCCCAGGACAACATCATTAAGAGATTTTCTCACACTTTCTTTTTTTCATTTTTATTTTTATTTTTTATTGAATGGTAACTATGTACATTAATGCACTTCTGGGGTACAGTGTGGTGTTTTCACACACAATCCAAAACACTTCCATCAAACTGGTTAACATAGCCTTCATGTCATTTTCTTAGTTAATATTTTAAAACGTTCACATTCTACTCTTAGAAAGATTCACTTGTACCCTTATAAGATAAACCTCAGAAGTGATCCGTCCAATCCCCCTCCCTCCACCCACCCCCCACCCATATTCTTAGGCTGTTATTAGGTTATAGCTTTCATATAAAAGGTATAACTTAGTTTCATAATAGGGGTGTGTACATTGGATACTTTTTCTTCCATTCTTGTGATACTTTGCTAAGAACATTTTCCAGCTCCATCCATGTGAACTTGAAGGACGTAAAGTCTCCATCTTTCTTTATGGCTACATAGTATTCCATGGTGTACATATACCACAGTTTGTTAATCCATTCGTGGATCGATGGGCACTTGGGCTTCTTCCATGACCTGGCAATTATGAATTGGGCTGCAAAAAACATTCTGATACAAATATCTTTGTTTTAAGGCGATTTTTGGTCATCTGGAAATATACTAATAAAGGAATTGCGGGGTCAAACGGTAGGTCTATATTTAGTTCTCTAAGTGTTCTCTAGATGTCTTTCCAAAAGGAATGTATTAGTTTACATTCCCACCAGCAGTGTAGGAGTGTTCCCTTTTCTCCACATCCATGCCAGCATCTCTGGTTTTGGGATTTCGTGATATGGGCTAATCTCACTGGAGTTAGATGATGTCTCAGAGTAGTTTTGATTTGCATTTCTCTGATGATTAAGGATGATGAGCATTTTTTCATATTCTGTAGGCTGTGTCCCAATCTTCTTTAGAGAAATTTCTCTTCAAGTCCCTTGCCCACCCTAAGATGGGATCACTTATTTTCTTCTTGCTAATATGTTAAAGTTCTCTATGGATTCTGGTTACTAAACCTTTGTCAGAGACATAACCTGTGAAAATCTCCCATTCTGATAGCTGTCTGCTTGCCTTACTTACTGTGTTCTTGGTTGTGCATTTTTATTTTTTTTATTAAGTCATTTGTACATAGATCATAAATACATTTATTCCATTATGGAATTCAATGTGTTGATTATTTGCACAAATTGGAGTGCTTGCATCCCACTAATCAACATAACCTTCACCACATTTACCCAATTACAGCATTAAGACATTTGTGTTCTACACCTGATAGATCCAACTTGTACTTGCAATATGCTCCAAAGGTTTTCCCACACTTTCCTCTAGGACTTTTATTGATTCATGTCTTAGATTTAAATATTTTGTCTATCTTGAGATCGTTTTTATAAGTGGTGAAAGAAGCAGGTCCAGGTTCAATCTTTTTACATGTGGTTATCCAGTTCTCCCATCACCATTTGTTTGGATAGGAATTCTTTTCCCCAGTGTATGTATTTTTCAGGTGTATAAAATATCAAATGATGATAAGAGGCTAGTTTCATCTCTTGGTTTTCTATTCTGTTCCATCTATCCATGTTTCTATTTTTGCACCAATGCCATGCTGTTTGATCACTATGGACTTGTAACTCAACCTGAAGTGTGTAATAGCCAGTTGTTGTGGCAGGTGCCTGTAGTCCCAGCAACTTGGGAGGCTGAGGCAATAGAATCACCTAAGCCCAAGAGCTGGAGGTTGCTGTGAGCTATGATGCCATAGCCCTCTACCAAGGGTGACAAAATGAGACTATGTCTCTAAAATACAAAAGCAAAAAAAAAAAAAAAAAAAAGCAAAGAAAAAAACAACTTGAAATGTGGAGAAGAGATGTCCCTGGCTTTGTTTTTACTACTAAGAATTGCCTTGGATATATTGGTTTTTTTTTTCTGGTTCGAAACAAAATGAAGAACTATGTTTTTCCAGTTCTTCAAAGTATGCTGTTGGTATTTTAATGGGGATTGCATTAAATCTTTAGATTGTTTTAGGTAGCATAGACATTTTAACAATGTTAATTCTTCCCATCAAAGAGCATGGTATGTTCTTCCATTTGTTAATGTGTTCTGGTATTTCTTTTCTTACGGTTTCATAATTCTCTTTGTAGAGATATTTCTCATACTTTGTTAGATATATTCCTAAGTATTTCATTTTCTTTGAAGATACTGTTAATGGTATTGTTTCTATTATTTGTTTCTCAACTTGACTGTTATTAGAATACACAAAGGCTACTCATTTTTTGACACTGATTTTATACCCTGAGACATTACTATATTTCTTGATAACTTCCAGGAATCTTGTATTTGAATCTCTGGGTTTTCTAAGTATAAGATATCATTGGTAAAGAGTGAGAGTTTGACCTCCTCTGCTCCTATTTGGTTTGCTTTAATATCCCTCTCTCACATGATTTCATTGGCTAGAACTTCCAGCATTATGGTGAATAATAGTGGGAATAGGGGACATCCTTGTCTGGTTCCAGTTCTAAGTGGTAAAGCTTACAGTTTTACCCCACCTAGTGTGATATCAATTGTAGGTTGGTCATAGATGGCTTCCATCAGTTCAACAAATGTGCCACCTATGACTATTTTCTTAAGCATTCTTGTTAGAAAGGATGCTGAATTTTGCCATTGCTTTTTCTGCATCTATTGAGAGGATCATACGGTCTTTTTTTATTACTTCTATTTATTTGGTAAATTACATTTATGGATATGCATATGTTAAACCAGCCTTACATCCCTGGGATAAAGCCTACTTGATCACGATGTACATATATTTCAAATGTGTAGAAGAACTCTATTTACTAGGATTTTTATTGAGTATTTTTGTATGGATATTCATTATTGAAATTGGTCTGGAGTTATCCTTTTTAGTTGGGCCCTTTCCTAGTTTTTGTATTAGGGTGATATTTGCTCCATAGGGTGTATTGACGAATGTTCCTGCCTTCTCAATATTTTGGAATAGGTTCTGCAGTATAGGTACACTTTTTTCTTTGACGGTTTGATGGAATACTGGTGTGAAGTCATCCATTCTAGGACTTTTATTTTGTTAGAAGCTTTTAAATTATTTCTTCAATTTCAATTCTTGAAATTGGTCTGTTGAAGACACCCATTTCTTCCCACGTAAGTCTAGGGAGTTTTGTGTTTCCAGGTATTGGTCCATTTCCTCCACATTGTCAAATTTCTGTGAATAAGTTTTTTTTATAGTAGTCAGAGATAATCTTTCTGAGCCTATAGGTATTTATGTCACTGGATCCACGACCAATGTCACCTAGCACCCACTTAGACTATAGTAGCCTTGAGAGTGTTGGGGCTTTCAGGGAAACTGAGAGTCTCCTGGAACTTGGGAATTCAGTGTGGGCTGCTTCTAGCGAGGGAAGTACAAAATGCCAGAGGGCTGCTTGGGAGAAAGAGAAACAGGACACCAGTTTCCCATCATTAAGTATCTTGTCTCATCCTCCCCTCTCCTACCCACTGCTTCTCAGGTAAGCTGCAGCTATTTCCACTTGGGGCCAGTGAAAGTTTCACAGAAGACAATTAAACTAAGACATTTGAGATCAGCTTCTCTACCTCTAAAAGAATATAATCACACTAGGCTTTCACAGAGCTGAAAAACTGAAGCAAATGCTTTCATGTGCCTAAAGAACAAAAACTACTGCCTCCACTAAGGGAAGGCAGGGCAAAGAGTACTAGCCACCTGTCTCTTCTTGGGAGGACCTTACCTTTCCTGGAAGCAATTCCCTGGCACAATCACACTCCCCCTGCCAGAACAATTCAGTCACACCCCACAGCCAGTCTGGCAGCCTAGTACTCAGCAAACTGTGCTATCTCCACAAACAGTGCCACAGCTGAGTCAGAGTGGGAACTGGGAATCTGGGTAGTTTTGTGGCCTAAAAGATCAGAAACTGCTGTTATTGCTGAAAGAGGAAGGTGTATGTGGCTTGTATGCCCCAAAGCTGCCTGCCTCTGGTTAGGTCATCAATAGGACCCTGCCTAACCTGTCCCAGGTTCACGATGCATTAAGATTTCTCCAGTCTGAGCATTTTCTAAGAGCAAAATATCACCCACCCATTCACAATCACAGTCAGCATCTGAACACAGGAAGACTTAATAGCAAGTTTGTTAACACAGACTCAATCTGATCACCCAGGACTCAAACACACCATCCAGGGGCCTTGGAACTGGGAATTAAATAACCTACTCTGCCACCATTGAGACCTCAACACTCTTCTAAGTGTCCGAGGTCTAAGTAACCCCAATTTCCAGCAACAACAAAATTGATACCTACCTGCATGAGCCAAAAGGCAGTGTACCTCTCCCTCTTTACAGTGAGCATCAGAGTTCCTGGCAGAGGAAAACAAATTACAAAGCTATCTGTTTTGAGATAAAGGAGAAGGTGCCAGATGAAAAGAAATCAGTGTAAGAACTATGGCAATATGAGAAAACAGGCTATTTCAACACCACTCAATGGACCACACTAGCACTTTAGCAGTGGACTCCACTCAAAAGGAAAGTCTGGATATTTCAGACATGGAATTAAAAATATAGATCATAAGTAAGCACAATGAGACTGATTAGAAAGTTGAAAACCAACACAGATAAAGCAAAAAAAAAAAAAATCAGGACATGAACCAAAAATTCAGTAAAGATACCTGGGTGTTCTGGTGGGCACCTGTAGTCCCAGCTACTCAGAAGGCTGAGGCAAGAGAATCACTTCAGCCCAAGGGTTTGACGTTGTTGAAAGCTATGATGGCACAGCACTCTACTGAGGGCCATGAAGTGAAACTTTAACTCAAAAAAAAATTCAGTAAAAAGATAACTATAAAAGAAAAATACATAACAGGTCTTTGGAAATGAGTCATTTAGGGAATTTTGAAATCAAATGGAAATTTTAACAATGGACTAGACCAAGCAGAAGAAAGAATTTCAGAGCTTCGAGACAAAGCTTTCAAACTAATCCAGTGAGTGAAAAATAAAGAAAAAAATAAAGAGAAATGAACCAGGTTTCCAAGAAATAAGTTATTATGAAAAATACCCAAATTTAAAAATTGTAGGTATCTCGGAGGGAGAAGGAGAAAACACAAAATCATGTAAAACTTATTTGAGGATACAATGTTGTAAAGTATCCCTGGTGTTCCTAGATATGTAGACATTCATTTTAAAGAAGTTTATTGAACTCATGTAAGAGTCTTGCAAACAGGATATCATGAAGAAACATACTCATCAGTATGGCTAAAGTCAAAGTGAAGAGGAAAATTCTATAGGCTGCAAAACAAAAACTTCAAGTAACTTACAAAGGAAAATAATATATAAGTCTAATGGCAGAGTTGTTATTAGAAATACTATAGGCCAGAAGGGATTGGGGGCCCCATCTTTGGTATTCTTAAATAGAATGTCAGCCTAGAATTTTGTAACCTGTGAAACTAAGCTTCATAAATGAAGGAGAAATAAAATATTACTTAGAAATGCAAATACTAATGAATGTGCCATCAATAGTCTTGACCTACAAGAAATGCTCAAAATTGCTCTGAACACTAAAAAGAATGGTCAATACTCACCAGTTTAAACAGACTTGAGAGTAAAAACTCATACCTCTTTATCAGTAACACAGGGAGGAATAAAAGGCAAGTAGGTAACAATCAACATGATGACTGGAATAGTATCTCACTTATCAATATTAATGTTGAATGTAAATAGTTTACATTTCCCACAAAGGGTATATATTTATGGAAAGAATAAAAACACAACACAAACAACTGCTGTCTACCATTTAACTGGTAGAGTCATGGATTCATGGTAAAGGGATGAAAAAAATATTCAACACAAATAGAAACCAAAAACAAGCCAGAGTAGCCATTCTAACATAAGATAAAACAAATTTTCACTTAATAATAGTAAAATAAAAAACAAAGATGTTATTATTTTAATACAATGATAAGAGGTTTAATTCAATAAGACTATTTAACAATTCTACATCTATTGTACCTAACACTAAAGCTCCCAGATTCATAAACTACATACTACTAAACCTAAGAAATGAAATAAACAGTAGAATAATAATAGTAGGGGAATTCAGCACTCTACTGAAAAACTAGACAAATCATTAAAGCAGAAAATCAAGGAAACACTGAACTTAAATGGGATATTAATACAAATGGCCCTTACAGATATTTACAAAACATTTCACTTGAAAATTAGAAAATAGACATTATTCTCATCAGGACATGGAACATTTTCCAAGATAGATAATATGTTAAGGTACAAAACAAGTCTCAGCAAAGTTTCCCAAGAAGTTGAAATCATACTGTGTCACTTCATAGAGCAAAGTGGAATAAAACTAAAAATCTATTACAAGAGGAACCCTCAAAAATAAACAAATATATGGAAATTAAGTTGTTGTTGAACAATCTTTGAGTAAATAATTCAATATAGATGAAAAAATATACGTATATGTTTTTTGGAATCCAATGACAAAGTTATATAAGCTACCAAAATCTCAGAGGTAGAGCAAAAGGAGTGGCAAAAAGGAAGGTCATAACACTAAATGCCTACATTCAAAAGACAGAATAATAACAAATCAACCATCTAATGTCACACATCAAAGAGCTGGAAGAAGGACAAACTAAACTCAAAGCTAGCAGAAGCCAAGAAATAATAACAATCAGAAAAGGACTAAATGATATTGAAAACACACACACACACACACACACACATACACTCACTACAAAGGATCAATGGGAGCTCGACAAAAAATAAAAAGTATAGATTACAACTGATAACAAGGAAATAAAAAAGATCATCTAAGAAAAAAATGAACACCTCTATGAAAACAAGTAAGAAAGCCTAGAGGAAATGGACATTTGGAAACATATAACCTACCAAACTTGACTGAATAAGAAATTCTTGACAGGGTGGTGCCTGTGGCTCAAAGGAGTAGGCCTCTGGCCCCATATGTCAGAGGTGGTGGGTTCAAACCCAACCCCAGCCAAAAGAAAAAAATTCTTAACAGAACAATAATATACAGCTAGGTTGAATCCACAATAAAAAAAAAAAAAACCCTCCCCCAAATAATAACAACAAGATCTCTGGGCTAGCTGGATTCACAGGTGAATTTTACCAGGCCCACAAAGAAGAACTGGTACCTAGTTACTGAATCTGTTCCATAACACTGAGAAAGAAGAAATGCTTCCTAATTCATTACACAAAGATAATATCATACTGGTATCAAAGTAAAAAAAAAAAAAAGTGCAACAACCAAAATGTAACTATAGGCCAATATTCTTCATCAATATGCATGCAAAAAATTCTCAAAAAAATTAGCAAAATAATGAAGCCAGTAGATTATCTTATACATATCCACATAAGAGAAAAACTCACATCAGTTCAATGTGCGTGAAAGGAGAACAAGGAAAAGGTGAGAGGGGAGGAGGGTAGGAGATGGGTGTTAAGGTTTACCATACCTCTTTGGGGCAGGACACAATTATAAGAGGGCTTTACCTAGCAAATTCAATCAGTGTAACCTAATTCTTTGTACCCTCAATGAACCTGAAACAACAAAAATAAATGATTACATAAATAAAAAAAATCAACACGATCAAGTGGGTTTCATTCTAGAAATGCAAAGATAGGTAACCATATGTGAATCAAAAAGTGTGATTCACCACATAAACAGTATTAAAAAACAAATGCATATGATGATCTCAGTAGATGCAGAAAAAATATTTGATAAAATTTAGCACTTTTTGTGACCAATAAAACCCTTAACAAAACAAATGTGAAAGAAACATATCTTAAAATAATAAAAGCAATATGACAAAAAAATAGCCAACATAATGCTGAATGTGTTAGAGTTGAAAGCATTCCCTTTAAAAACTGAAGAAAGACCAGGATGACTACTGTCATTCCTTCTATTCATCATAGAACTGACATCCTAGCTAGAGTGATCAGGCAAGCAATAAGAAATAAAAGTATGAAAATTGGGAAAGGAGAGATCAAACAATCTCTGTTGATGATAAATTCTTATATCTAGAAAACCTTAAAGAATCCTCCAATTGATTCCTAAAACTGGTAAATATTCTGTAAAATCTCAGGTTTAAAAATTCCTATATACAAATCTGTAGCATTTCTATACACTAATAATAGTCAAGTTGAGAACAAAATTAATAACTCAGTCTCATTTATAATATCTACACAAAAATAAAATAAAAATGCCTAGGAATATACTTAACCAATGAGATGAAAGATCTCTCCAAGGAGAACTATAAAACAATGATGAAATAAATACTTGATGACACAAACAAATGAAACGAAAAACATCACATACTCATGGGTTGGAAGAATCATTATTGTCAAAATAATCATACTGTTCAAAGTAATTTACAGATTCCATGCAATTATCATCAAAATACCAACATCATTTTTCATAGAATTAGAAAAAAAAATTCCTAAATTTCACATGTAATCAGGACCCTGAATAACCAAAAAAAATTCTGAGCAAAAAGGACTGCTCCTACAAGTCGATCACAACCAACAACAGCATGGAAACTGGCAAATAGACCAATGGGTCAGAATAGAGAACCCATTATAAAACCATATAGCTATAACCAATTGATTTTTGATTAATCAGTCAGAAAAATATTCTGATGAATAATACTTCGGTTTATTATATTTAATTGCATACTATTTCCTCTGACTACAAAGTAAGCTCCACAGGACAAGGATCTTCGTCTGTGTGATTCCTGACATATGTCAAGTGCGTAGGTATCAATGCTTAGAAAACAGTAGAAACTCCAAGTCAATATTTGTGGAATGGATAATTGAATGAATAGACTAACTTGGGGACTTTATTAGTACAAACCTAAACCTATTGCATTCTCAGGCTATAGAAGTGAGATGTGAGTAGTTACTGAAAATAAATGAAAAGGAGAAAGCAAGTGTTACACAAATATTTATACTTTTAACTATATCCATCAAGTTTCTTGAGTTAAGTACACTGAGTAGAAAGTTTGACTTGATTTGAGTAGGACATTTGAAAGGGGAGAAATGTTAAATAAAGAGAATAAGAGGACTTAAATCTTGATTTATGGCTAAAGTTCTTAAGAGATTTTTCCCCTTTTACAAGTGCATAACATCACTTATTTTTTGCAATATAGATGGATAACTAAATAAGCAGAAAATGAAACACACACTTTTTCCACTGGATTTTCTTTTGTAAAAATCCACATTTGCATACAAAGTTTTAGATGAAATTTTTAATGTAAGAATATTAATTGAATTGATTTTACCTGTATTGTTTCCAAATAAATATGAAAAGAGAAAAGCAAACACAGGTGATTTTTTTGGTTCATAGTAAATATTACAGCAAGAACATAACTGCAAAACACACAATCTTTTTTTTTTTTTTTTTTTTGAGACAGAGTCTCACTTTTTCACCCTTGGTAGAGTACAGTGGCTTCACACAGATCACAGCAACTTCCAACTCCTGAGATTAGGCAAGTCTCCTCCCTCAGCCTCCCTAGTAGCTGGGACTACAGGCTCCTGCCACAATTCCCAGCTAAAACACAAGATCTTTTAAGATTTTAAGTCAAATGTCTATCAATGTCATATCATCATCTATCCTTTTTAGAAAAGTTCAATACCCATAAAATTTGGTCACTCATCTTATAAAAAATATGAATACTCATAACCACTCTAACTTGTTTTCCCTAACAATCTACATGTTCTGTATAAAATAAATTACAACCTCCTACAAACTAGTCCAATATTTTCATTTTTCAGTTTCTACATTTTACATAAATACACTAGTTAACAATCTTTTTAGAAGTACACCTAAAAAAAAAAACCAGACAAATATAAATGTTTCTCAAAAGTACCAAGAAGTGAATTAAAACTATTTCAATCACATTTTTACATTGTAATGATTAAAGAGTATCCCATGTTCAGCTTTTGAAAATGATATGGCCCTATCACTTCCTAAGAGACTCAGTTTAATGACTATAGTGGTTGGGTAATTGATTTATGCTATTCTTCTTTCACTTTCCTCTTCAGAACTATGAATTGAAAGTGTGACAGGCTTTAAAAGTGTTAGGAAATTGTATTAATCTATGTGTATTAAAATAATCTATGTTTTACTTGGAGCCAATCTGATTTGAAACATAACCTACTTATATAAATACTTCTGCATAAATTGAACTCTAATGCAAAAACCATCAGCAAACCTAAAAAATATATTTAGAAACAATATATAACCTTTGTAAGCACCCATAAATTTATATCATTTAATTCTCAAAGTCACTGTGCTTGGTATATATTATTATTTAAATTATTATAGATTTTAGAACTGATGTTCAGAGAGATTATGTATAATAATTTTCTTAAGCTTACACAGGTAGTTAGCATTGAAATATGGCCTTAAGTCCATAGTCTCTAGCATAGCATTAACCATAGATCATATATGTACTTAAATCTGTGAATTTCATGCTCAAGTGAACCCTGTAAATCCAATATTCAAACAACACACACCTACATGACTTTTTAAAATTTCCAATTTTTATGGAGGTACAATTATTTTTGTATGGATCTTTTATAGTGCTGAGTCATGATTATATGTGTGCCTATCATTCAAATAGTGTTCATTGTACTTGTTAGGTAGGCTTTGACCCATTCCTCCCTTGCTTTGATTTCCACTGAGTTTTACTTCCCTTTACAAACATGTGTGCTCACTGGTTACTTCCAATTTAAAAGTGAGTATATATGGTGTTTTTCTTTCCATTATTTACATACTTCACTTATGATATTGGTCTCCATTTCCATCCAAATTGTTGCAAAAGGCATTAAGTCACCCCTGTTCATGGCTGCATAGTATTCTGTGATATGCATACATCATTTTTTGTTAATCCACTCTTGAACTGATGGACATTTGGGTTGATTCCATGTTTTTACAATTGTCAGTAATGGTGCAATAAATATTTGAGGGCAGGAGTATTTTTTAATAAAATGACTTCTTTTTCTTTCAGTAAATTTCCAATAGTGGGAATGCAATTAAATGGCACGTCTACTTTTAATTCATTGAAATATCACTATACTGTTTCCACAGAGGTTGTACTAATTCATGCCCCTCCAACAGTGTAGAAGTATTCCTTTCCCTTTGCATTCACACAAGCATCTATTGTTTTGTGGACATTTTTTAATAAAAGCTATGGTTTTTTTTTTTTTGTTGTTGTTGTTGTTGTTTGGGTTTTTTTTTTTTGTTGTTGTTGTTTTTTAGTTTGCAGTTTTTGGCTGGAGCCAGATTTAAACCAGCCACCTCTGATATATGGGGCCAGCACTCTACTCCTTTGAGCCACAGGTGCCACCCAATATAAAAGCTATGTTGATAAAAGTAAGGTGATATCTCACTATGGTTTCAATTTTCATTTCTCTGATAACAACTGACATTGAGCCCTGAGGACATTTATTTGGCTTGCTAGGTGTTTTTGCTGCCACTGCCTTTCCTGCTTAGCAGCTGCCTCATCCAGGGGCCTGCAGTCTGGCCCTCCAACGGTCTGAGGGACAGTGAATTGGCCCTCTGTTTAAAAAGTTTGTGGACACCTGAACTGTCAGAGGTGAAGAGGAGTGGTGAACTCCATATCCTGAGGCCTCTGGATCTGATTCTAGCCCTTCAGTTTTTATTTCCAAATAGCCTTAAAGTTCGGATGAGTGAAGCAGCATTATAAAAAGCTGCCATATGTCTCTGACAGGCCCTGGAAGGGTCATGGTATACCACTCCATGTTCTGGGTCCTTTGAAAGTGTTATCAGGTAGTCTGTTTTAGAATCCAAATTGTCAAAAATCCCTACTAAACAAGCTGTTTAGCAAGCAGCTTCTTTGCTCTGGTAGTTCTTGTAAAGATTTAGGCAGGCTCAAATTCCTGGGACCTCTAGAATTGGCATCACCTCCTCAGACTAGGCATCCAATCATCCTAATACAGGCAGCCAAATGGCCCTAATACCCGCTAAGTAGATGGACAAACAAAGGGATGCTGCTTGGCATTTGCAAGTCCTAGAAGAATTGTGAAGAGTTGGGTAGGGGCAAGATTGCTGACTGGCACCAACCTTTGACAGAAGTTCCTATCTAGAGGCAAGGATAATGTCCAGGAAGTACCCAATTAAGTTGAAAACTGGGAGCTGAGCTGAGAGAGAAGAGTAACTTCAGTCACCTCTGTTGAGGCAAGCTGGGACTCCAAGAAAGCAAACTTCAAGTACAACATTCATCCCAAAGGAAAAGTGTCCATTCCTTCTCCCAAGAAAGGTTTTTTTTTTTTTTTCTCTTTGTTTGCTCCTGTAAGATTTCTACAGATGAGCAGTGAACTGAGGACCTCTTGTCTCACCCCATGGGTGAGAGCTATAGGAAGTGGGACTACTTCCCGAGAGGGACCCTGTTGTGACCCTGAGCCCTCTTTTGCAGGGCAGGAAAATTGAACTAACATTTCCCCTGCCATTCTGAACTACCAGTCCACCCTTCCCTCCTTGCCTGATGATCCAGAAGCCTAAACCCTGAAGAGACTGCAGGAAGTGGTTCATGAGCAGCACCTCCTGCACTGCCAGATCAAGCGCCCTGCTCCACACAGCTAGAGCTACATGCTCCACCCTGCTAGAGCTGACAACACTCCACCTTGGTACAAGACCTGTACCCCACCCAGCTGGAGCCTCCTCACTGTGTCCTGCCTTGCCAGATTCATGGGCCACGCTTTCTCCTTGCTGAAGTCACTGAGTGCCCTGCACTGCCAGAACTGTGTGTAGTTTCCCCCGCCCTGCTGATGGATCTATGTGCTCCATGCTCCTGGAGCATGGGAGCTGTACAGGTTCACTTCCCACAAAGAGTCAGCAACAATAGAACAACCTCAACTCTGAGGACTGCCAGAGGAAATGAGACCTTGCTCTAGAAGGATACTGGTGCTGCAGAGTGGCTGAGGCAAAAGTGAGTGGCTGAGGGAGAAAGGCATTTGTTGACTTGTTATCCTTAGGATTAGACTGAGTTCAGGTGGAACACTACTCAGTGGCTATTGAGTACCTAAAGCACGAAGGCCTCAGCTCTCCCAGCCAGCTGGTGGCAGAAGGTAGTGGCCTGGCAGAGGGGGCATTGACTTTCTTTTGACTCTGACAGGAACAAAGCCCTGGCACATCTGCTTATTGGAGGGAGCAGGACCTCAGCCCTGTGGGGTCAGCGGTGACTGGGCATGAAAGTGGAGCAAAGTGGAGAAAGATATACAGCTCCCTGGTCCAACTCTGCTATTGGGCTGGTTAAGCAAAACTCTAGGAGCTCCCAATCCAATTTCACCTTATCTGCCCATCTAGCCAACTGGTAAATAGCAATCATGAGGTGGAATCAGCAGAAAAACTCTGGCAGCATGAATAATCAGAGCAGATCAACTACCCCCAAGGAATAATAAAGCCGACACAGCACAAGATCCCGTTTATACACAAATGGCTGAGATGTCAGAAATCAAGATTAGAATTAGGATAGTAAATAAGATCCACAGAATGGAGGTAAAGATGGAATTAGAATTTCAAGGAGTAATTCAAAAGATATTTCAAGAATTCAATGAATTAAAAGACCAAATCACCAAGGATTTTGAGACATTGATGCAAGAACTTGCAGCCCTCAAAGATCTGAGAAATACAGTAGAATCCCTCAGTAACAGAATGGAGTAGGCAGAAGAATGGATCTCTGACACTGAAGACAAAGCTTTTGAACACTTTCAAATGCTAAAAGAGGAAAAGAAGTGGAGAGCAAAAATAAATCATTATATCAGAGAGTTCTGGGATAATTCAAAGAGATCTAATATTCACCTTATAGGAATACCAGAAGTTGACGAGGTTGCTTCAAAGGATACAGATGTTCTTCCTCATGAAATAATCAAAGAGAATTTCCCAGACATGCCAAGAGATTCTGAAATTCAGATCACAGACAATTTCAGAACACCAGCATGACTCAACCCAAATAAGAACTTGCATAGAAACATTATAATTAGCTTAGCCAAAGTAAATATGAAGGAGAAAATTCTACAAGCAGCCAAACATAAGAAAATCATAACCTACAAGGGAAAAATATGAGAATGACTGTAGATCTATCTGTTGAAACCTTTCAAGCTAGAAGAGGGTGGTCATCCACATTTAATATCCTTAAATAAAATAACTTTCAAGCCAGGATCCTGTATCTAGCTTAACTGAGTTCCATTTACAATGGAGAAATTAAATACTTTTATGATATTCACATTTTGAAGAAATTTGCCATAACTAAACCAGCTCTCCAGGATATTCTCAGACCAACCCTCCATAATGAAAAACATCATCCTCCACCACCAAAGCAAACTCATTCAGAAACTTTTGATCACATTCCAACTTCCACAGTGGCAAAAGGATTAAAAATATCCACTTGATTTTCAAAAAACTTGATGCCCAAAATACGATTGGGCTTATCAATAGTCTCAATGAATGTGAATGCCTTAAATTGCCCTCTGAAAAGGCACAGGTTGGTTGACTAGATACAAAAACTCAGGCCAGACATCTGCTGCATTCAAAAATCTCACCTAACCTGAAAAGATAAACACAGACTCAGTGTGAAGAGATGGTCATCTATAATTCAGGCAAATAGAAATCAGAAAAAAAGCAGGTGTTGCAATTTTATTCACAGATACAATAGGCTTTAAATCAACAAAAGTAAGGAAATATAGGGATAGTCACTTCATATTTATTAAGGACAACACTCATCATGATGAGATTTCAATTATTAACATTTATGTTCCCAACCAGAATGTACCTCAATTTATAAGACGGACTCTAACAGACATGAGCAATGTGATTTCCTCCAGCACCATAATAATTGGAGATTTTAACACCCCTTTGGCAGTGTTGGATAGATCCTCCAATAAGAAGCTAAGCAAAGAAATTTTAGACTTGAACTTAACTATTCAAAATTTGAATTTAATAGACATCTACAGAACATTTCATCCTAACAAAACTGAATACACATTCTTCTCATCAGCCCATGGATCATCCTTTAAAATTGATCTCACCTTAGGTCACAAGTCTAACCTCAGCAAATTTAAAAGAATAGAAATCTTTCCTTGTATTTTCTCTTACCATCATGGAATAAAAGTTGAACTCAATAACAACTGATATCCACATATTGATACAAAAACATGGAAACTAAATAACCTCATGCTGAATGATAACTGGGTCATAGATGAGATTAAGAAGGAAATTACCAAATTTTGGGGAAAAAAATACAATGAAGACACAAATTATCAGAACCTCTGGGATATCATACAAGCAGTCCTAAGAGGGAAATTTATACCATTGGAAGTCTTCCCGAAAACAGTGGAAAGAGGAAGTCCACAACTTAATGAGATATGTCAAGCAACTGGAAAAGGAAGAACACTCCAAACATAGACCTAGCAGAAGAAAATAAATAAAATTAGAGCAGAACTAAATGAAATTGAAAACAAAAAAATCATACAACAGATCAATCAAAAGTTGTTTTTTTGAGAATTTTTTTATTAATAAAATAGATAAACTTTTGGCTAACCTAGCCAGAAGCAGAAGAGTAAAATCCCTAATTTCATCAATCAGAAATGACAAGGACCTAATAACAACAGACTCCTCAGAAATTCAACAAATCCTTAATGAATAATACATAAAACTCTATTCTCAGAAGCTTGAAAATATGAAAGAAATAGATCAATACTGGAAACATGCCACCTTCTTAGACTTAGCCAGAAAGAAGTGGAAATGTTGAACAAGCCTATAACAAGTTCTGAGATAGCATCAACTATAAGAAATCTCCCCCAAAAGAAAAGCCTAGGATGAGATGGCTTCACATAAGAATTCTACCAAACCTTTAAATAGGAACTAGGAACTATATTACTTAACCTTTTCCAAAACATAGAAAAAGAAGGACTACTTCCTTTTTTTTATTAAATGATAGCTGTATACATTAATGCAAACATGGGGTACAATGTAGTGTTTTCATATACACTTTGAAATACTTTCATCAAGCTGGTTCACATAAATTTCATGTCATTTGCATAGTCATTGTGTAAAAACGTTTATATTCTAGTTCTAGAAAAGTTCACTTGTACCCTTGTTAGACAGATATATAGGTGATCTTTCCGTGCCATTCAATCCTACAATTCCACTATTAGGTATATACCCAGAAGATAAAAAATCACATTACAATAAAGATGTTTGTATTAGAATGTTTATTGCAGCCCAATTCATAATTGCCAGGTCATGGAAGAAGCCCAAGTGCCCATCAATCCACGAATGGATCAATAAACTGTGGTATATGTGCACCATGGAATACCATGCAGCCCTAAAGAAAAACGAAGACTTTACCTCCTTCATGTTTACATGGATGGAACTGGAAAATGTTCTTCTTAGCAAAGTATCACAGGAATGGAAGAAAAAGTATCCAATGTACACAGCCCTTTTATGAAACAAATTTATAGCTCTCAAATGAAAGATACAACTTAATTCTAGCCCAAGAATATGGGGGGGGAAGGGGAGGGGAGAAGGGCGGCTGGGTGGTGGGAGGGTGACTGGAAAGAAGGACTGCTTCCAAACTCATTCTATGAAGCAAATATCACCCTGATACACAAACCAAGAAAAAACCCAACAA
This sequence comes from Otolemur garnettii, assembly GCF_000181295.1. NCBI lineage: Eukaryota > Metazoa > Chordata > Mammalia > Primates > Galagidae > Otolemur > Otolemur garnettii. Next base: position 524,502 of record NW_003852581.1, read on the forward strand.
GAAAAGAAAATTATAGACCAATATCTCTAATGAATATTGATGCAAAAATATTCAGTAAAATCTTATCAAACAGAATCGAACAACACATCAAACAAATTATACATCATGACCAGGTGGGTTTCATCCCAGTGTCCCAAGGATAGTTCAATATACGTAAATCCATAAATATAATACATCACATAAACAAATGAAAAAACAAAGACCCAATGATTCTGACAATTGATGCAGAAAAAGATTTTGATAATATCCAGCATCCTTTCTTGAGCAGAACACTTAAGAAAATTGGTATAGAAGGAAGATTTCTTAAAGTGATAGAGGCCATCTATAGCAAACCCACAGTCAATATTATATTGAATGGAGTAAAATTGAAATCATTTCCACTCAGGAACCAGGTAAGGATGACCATTGTCTCCACTGCTTTTTAGCATTGTAATGGAAGTCTTAGCCATAGCAATCAGGCAAGAGAAGGCAATCAACATTTTCAAAATAGGACCAAAGGCGACAAAACTGTCACTCTTCACAGATGATATGGTTATATATCTGGAAAACCCCAGGGACTCAACTCCAAACCTCCTAGAACTGATTAAGGAATACAGAAATGTCTCAGGATACAAAATTAACACTCACAAATTTGTACCTTTTATACATATCAACAATAGTTAAGAGGAGAAAACAATCAAGGACTCTATTCCCATTACAATAGTGCCATAGAAGATGAAATATCTGAAAGTGTATCTAACTAAGGATGTGAAAGATCTCTATAAAGAGAACAAGGAAATGCCAAGAAAAGAAATAGCTCAAGATGTTAACAAATGGAAAAATATACCATGCTCATGGCTGGGAAAAATGAACATTGTTAAGATGTCTGTAATACCTAAAGCAATCTACAGATTTAATGTGATCCCTATTAAAGCACTTCTGTCATACTTCAAAGATCTGGAAAAATTAGTACTTCATTTTATATGGAAACAGAAAAAGCCTCAAATAGCCAAGACATTACTCAGAAATAAAAACAAATCAAGAGGAATCATGCTCCCAGACTTCAGACTACACTATAAATCTATAATGATCAAAATGCCATGGTATTGGCACAAAAATAGACACCTAGATGTATGGAACAGAATTGAAGACCAACAGGCAAACACAGACACTTATCATCATTTGATCTGTGATAAGCCTAACAAAAATATAAATTGGAGGAAAGATTCCCTATTTATCAAATGGTGCCGGGTGAATTAGCTGGCGACCTGTAGAAGACTGAAACTGGACCCACACCTTTCTCCTCTAACTCTCATTGGTTAAAGGACTTAAACTTAAGACATGAATCTATAAAAATTCTTGGAAAGACTGCCAGTAGAACACTTGAAAAAATTGGCCTGGGAGAATACTTTATGAGGAGGACACCCTGGGCAATTGAAGCAACATCAAAAATACATTGCTGGTATCTGACCAAATTAAAAAGCTTCTGCACTGCCAAGAACATACTAAGTAAAGCAAATAGACATCCCTTAGAATGGGAGAGGATTTTTGCAAGTTACATTTCCAACAAAGTTCTAATAACCAAAATCCACAGAGAACTCAAACTTATTAATAAGCAAAAAACAAGTGATCCCATGTAATTGTGGGCAAAAGACATGAACAGAAGCTTCTCTGAAGAAGATAATCTCATGGTCCACACACACATGAAAAAAAATGCTCATCATCTTTAATCATCAGAGAAATGCAAATCAAAACTACTTGGAGATACTAACTCCAGTAAGAGTAGCCCACATCACAAAATCCCAAAACTGCAGATGTTGGCATGGATGTGGAGAAAAGGGAACACTTCTGCACTGCTGGTGGGAATGCAAGCTAGTACTTTCCTTTTAGAAGGATGTTTGGAGAATATTCAGGCATCTAAATGTAGACCTGCCATTTGATCCTGCAATTA
>NW_003852581.1:527032-529168 GCF_000181295.1 Otolemur garnettii
ATATAAGTATTCTTATTTAGAGAAGTGGTTGGCTAGATATTTTCAAGGATATTATGCTGGTTTTCATTATATATGTGTTAACTTGCCATTCTCCCTTCTTAGAATACCTATGATTTAAGTTAATGATCATATTGCTTGATTTATTACGCTAATCTGTTTACATTAAGTATTTTTTGAACCTTTTGCACAAAGGACTACAGCCAAAACCATCGTAATAAAAATTATTCCCCTTTGTTCAAAGAAGAAAAAAAGAATTGTGAAGAGCTCTGCACTTCAGGGAATCTGATGCCATCACCAGCCCACAGGACTTGACAACTAAAAATCCCCAGAGACGGTTGAACAGCACTATTGCCAGCAGAAAAGTGTGCTACTCAGTCTTCCCAGGCCCCACCTTCCAGGCCCCAACTGCCTCCTGGTAGCTGCCTAAGGGAACACAACTAGAATATCTATAAACTACCATTTAGAAAAACATTAAATTTATAGCTTAAAGATTTAAGAAATATATGTATATGTGTGTGTGTACAAATAACTTGACAATGCAGATGGAGAGAAATAAGCAGATGAGCCCTGGTAACATGAAAAATCACAGAAGATCAACACCCAAGAAATCACAAGGAAGACAGAATTCTTAAGAAATCCATAAAGACATTCTCAAAATGACAAAAATAGAATTCAGAACATGAATACCAAATAAAATAAATGGAATTGAGGAGAATGTGGGGGGAAAGTCCAAAAATAAGTCCAAAAACTACCTCAAGAAATCATTACAATTAGAGATAAAGCCACTAAGGATCTGTACATAATTAGGGAGGACATAGCAGAGACTAAGAAATGTATATATGCTTTCAGGGGTTCCAAAACACAGCAGAAAGTCTCAACAGAGGAGTAGAGCATAAAGAAGAAAGAATCTAAGAATTCAAAAACAAGATTTTTGAACCAACATAATCCATATTGAGTGGAGTAACATTCCATTCAATGGAACTAGGCAAAGATGCCCATTGTCTCCACTGTTATTTAGCATAGTAATGGAAGTCTTAGCCATTGAAATTAGTCACAAGACGGTGGTCAAGGGTATCCATATGGGGTCAGAGGAGATCAAACTTTCACTGTTCATGGATAACATGATTTTATACCAGGAAACCCCCAGAAACAAAACTACAAAACTATATGAAGTGATCAAGGAATACAGTAGCATCTCAGGATATAAAATCAATATTTACAAATAAGGCATTTTAATATATACCAACAATAGTCAAGCTGAAAATATAGTCAAGCACTCTATTCCTTTTACAGTAGTGTGAAAGAAGTTGAAATATTTGGGAATTTACCTAACAAAGGACATGAAAGGTCTGGTGATGGCATCAGATTCCCTGAAGTGCAGAGCTCTTCACAATTCTTTTTTTCTTCTTTGAACAAAGGGGAATAATTTTTATTACGATGGTTTTGGCTGTAGTCCTTTGTGCAAAAGGTTCAAAAAATACTTAATGTAAACAGATTAGCGTAATAAATCAAGCAATATGATCATTAACTTAAATCATAGGTATTCTAAGAAGGGAGAATGGCAAGTTAACACATATATAATGAAAACCAGCATAATATCCTTGAAAATATCTAGCCAACCACTTCTCTAAATAAGAATACTTATATCCTGTTAGCTAGAAAATACATTATTTTCACATTTTTTTTTTACCTAGATCATGAATACATTTATGTCATTATGGGATTCAATGTGTCAATTATTTATACAAATTGGAGTGTTTACATCCTACTAACTAAAATAGCCGTCACTGCATTTACCCAATTACAGCATTAAAACATTTGTGTTATCCACCTGATAGATCCAACTTGTACTTGCAGTATGCTCCATAAGTGTGCTCCCCCTATTAACCCCCCCATCGACCCAACCCCTCCCTTTTTCTCCTTCACCCTTTCCTCCTTCATCCTAGGCTATAGTTGTGATTCCTCTTTTGTATGAAAGTGTGAGTGATTATAAATTGGTTTCATAGTAGTACTAAGTACATTGGATATTTTTTCCATTCCTGAGATACTATACTAAGAAGAATATTTTCCAGCTCCATCCATATAAACATAAAAGAGGTAAATTCTCCATTTTCTTTAACATGCTGCATACTATTC
>NW_003852581.1:529646-580093 GCF_000181295.1 Otolemur garnettii
CAATTACATGGGATCACTTGTTTTTTGCTTATTAATAAGTTTGAGTTCTCTGTGGATTTTGGTTATTAGAACTTTGTTGGAAATGTAACTTGCAAAAATCCTCTCCCATTCTAAGGGATGTCTATTTGCTTTACTTAGTATGTTCTTGGCAGTGCAGAAGCTTTTTAATTTGATCAGATACCAGCAATGTATTTTTGATGGACATGAAAGCTCAGAGAAAAGGAATAGTTGAAGATTTTAACACATGGTAAAACATATCATACTCATGGCAGGAAGAATCAACACTGTGAAAATGTCCATACTACCCAAATCAACCTACAGATTTAATGCAATACCTATTAAAGCACCAATGTCATAGTTTAAAGATCTTTTTTAAAAAATTAGTACTTTGTTTTATATGGAATCAGAAAAAAACTCAAATACATTACTGAGAAATAAAAACAAATCAGGAATACCATGTTACCAGACTTTAGCCTATACTATAAATCTGTAGTGATCAAAACAGCATGGTACTGACACAAAAATAGAGAGGTAAATATATAGAGCAGAATAGAGAACCAAGAGATGAACCCAGCAACTTATCATAATTTGATCTTTGACAAGCCTATCAGATATATTCATTGGGGTAAAGAGTCCCTATTTAACAAATGGTGCTGAGTGAAGTGGCTAGTGACCTGTAGAAGACTGAAACTAGACCTACGCATTTCATCACTAACAAAAACTGATTCTCACTGTATAAAAGATTTAAAAACTTAAGACATGAAACTATAAAGATACTTGGAGAGAGTACAGGGAAAACACTTGAAGAAATTCACCTGGGAGAATATTTTAGGAGGAGGACTCCCCCCAGGCAATTGAAGCAATACCAAAAATATATTTCTGGGATCTGATCAAACTAAAAATGTTCTACAAAGACAAGAGCACAATAAGTAAACCAAACAGCCTTCATAATTGGAGAAGATATTTACAGGCTAAGTTTCTGATAAAGGTCTGATAACTGGAATTCACAGAGAACTCAAATTGGAGAAGAAATTACTCCATTTCTTTGTGGGCAAGAGACTTGAACAGTATCTGCTTGGAAGAAGAAAGGCCTATGGCCTACAAACACATGAAAAAATGCTCAACATCTTTAATCATCAAAAAAGTGGAAATTAGTAACACTTTGAAATATATATCTAACTTCAATAATATTAGCCCACATCACAAAATCCCAAAACTATAGATGTTGGTGTGGATGTGGAGAGATGGGAACACTTCTACACAACTGGTGGGACCATAAACTAATATGGTCTTTTTGGACAGAAGTTTGGATAATTCTCAAGGAACTAAAAGTGGACCTACCATTTGATCCTGCAATTCCTCTACTAGATATCTACTCAAATGATCAAAAATCATTTTGCAACAAAGACATTTGCACCATAATGTTTATTGTAACCCAGTTCATAGTTGCTAAGTCATAGAAGTAGCCCAAATGCCCATCGACCTATGAATGAATTAACAATGCAGCTATAAAAAAGGATGGATACTTTGCATCTTTTATGTTTACCTGGATAGAACTGAAACATATTCTTTTCAGTAAACTACCTCAAGAATGGAAAAAAAAAAGGTATAAGTATCCAGTATACTCAATACTATTATGAAACCAATATATAATCACCTACACATCCTTATGAATGATAAATTTCAACTGTAGTCCAGAAAAAAAGGAGGGTAGAAGAGGGAGAAGAGAGAAGGGAGTGTAAGAGGAGGGAAGGTATTAGGTGGGATCTTACCCATTATGCACAATGCAATAATACATTTCAAATCTATTAATAGTAAAGTATAAATGTCTGACCACAACAAATAAGTGAAGTGATAGTTATGTTAATCAGTTTGATATAAGCATTCCACATTGTATATCAAATCAGCACACTGTACACCATAATTGTATACAGTCATGATTTAATTAGGAAAAAAGAAAAGTCTGCTGTCATCCTAATGGCTCTGTCCCTGTAGATCAGTTGGTGCTTACTCCTAGCTGCTTGCAAAATTTTCTTTTTCATCTTTATCTTGAACAGGTTTATTACAATGTGTCTTGATATCCATCTGAAAGAAGCATTTCGGTATCTTTAGTAAAACTTGGGAAGTTTTCATTTATGATAGTCTCCCGTAGGGCTTCCATACATTTGGAAGTATGTTCTTCCCCCTCAGGGATTCCTGTTATTCATGTGTGTGAATGTTTCATGAGTCACATAATTTTTTATGCACCTACACTGATTTCTCTCTTCTTTTCTGCCTTCTTAACTACCTGGGTTAATTCAAACACTTTATCCTCTAGCTCTGATGCTCTTTCTTCTCCATGGTCTAATCTATTTTTGATACTTTCTACTGAATCATTACGTTCCCTAATTGTCTCCTTCATTTTCTTAAGCTCTGCCATATCCTTTCTATATTCTATATATCTCTTGTCTGACTTTTGAGCCTGTCTTTACATTTTCTCATCCTTTCCCTTTACCATCTTAATCATCCATATTTTAAATTCCCTTCCTGTCAAATACATTAATCCATGGTAGGAGGTGTCTTCTATAAAAGCTGTCTCATTGTCCCATGGAGGAGTAGCTCTATTTTGGTTTTTCATGGTGTCTGAATTTTTCTGTTGGTTCCTCCTCATCTGTTCATTCTCTTGTTCACCTCTTTGTGCTCCTTTTTCCTTCTCACTTCATTCTTGGCTTTAAATTACCTTTTTTGTCCGAGTTTATGTCAGTGGTTCTCAACCTTCCCAATGCCACAACTCTTTAATACAGTTCTTGTGGGTCGCAAGCCACAAGTTGAGAACCGCTGGCTTAGATGGTTAAGTAGCCTCTTGGTCTGAACACAAAAGGAGGAGAAAGGTAAAGATCAAGCAGGGAGGAACAAGAGGGGAAAAAAAGGAAAAAGAAAATGAAGAGAAGAGTAAATGAAAAGAAAAATAAAAAGAATGGGAAGGGGGAGTAACAGAGAAAAACTTAAAGAGTTCAGAAAGAGTGGATGAGAGGGTGATGGAAAAAATGGTATTGATCGGCACGGTGCTAAGGCCATTCCTGTAACTCAAGGATTTTGAGGTGCTGGGCTTGGTGGGTTCCTTGAAATCAGGCACTCCTTCCCAGCCTGATTGTGACCAGACTCTTCCTCTGCCAGAAAATAGGAAGAGAAGAAAAAGAGAAAAATAAAAAATAAAAAGGAAAAATCTATCAGGAATAAAAACAAAATAGACAAATTCTGCATTGTGATCACATCAAAACTTTCTTCCTATGGATAAAGGTAGAAAGTCTTCCAATACTATAAATTTCCCTCTTAGGACTCCCTTTGCAGTATCACACAGGTTTTGATAATTTGTGTCTTCATTGTAATTTTTTTCTAGAAATTTGGTAGTTTCCTTCTTAATCTCATCTTTGACCCAATTATCACTCAGCCCAAGGTAATTTAGTGTCCATGGCTTAGTTTGAGTATGAAGATCCCTGGTTGTTGTTGAGTTCAATATTCCATGATAGTCTGAGAAGTTACAAGGAATAATTTCTATTCTTTTATATTTGTTGAAGTTAGATTTGTGTCCTCAGATATGATTAATTATGGAGAATGATCTGTGGACTGATGAGAAAAATGTGTATTCAGTTTTATTATGATGGAATGTTCTGTAGATTTCTCTTAAGTCCATTTGTTCTAGAGTCAAATTTAGGTCCATTATTTTTTTGTTTATTTTCTTTTTGGAGGATCTATTCAGAAATGCCAAAGGAGTGTTAAAATCTTCACCTACTTTAGTGAAGAAAGATATCAAATTGTTGATATTCACTAGAGTTTACTTTATAAATTGAGGAGCATTCAGGTTGGACACAGAAATGTTAATTATCAAAATATCTTGAACAATACGTAGTGTCCAAACTTATCTTTCCTTATCTTTGTTAGTTTAAAACCTATTTTATCATCAAATAAAATTGCAAAACTTGATTTTTTTCTGATTTCCATTTGACTGTATTATAGATGCCCATCCCTTCAACCTGTGTCTTTTTTATCCTTTGAGCTAAGATGAGTCTCTAATATACAACAGATATGTGGCTTGAAATTTTGTGTTCAGTCATCCAACCTGTGCCTCTTTAGAGGACAATTTAAGCCATTCACATTAATTGAAAGAATTGATAGGCATGATAGTGGTGTCACATTTTCCAAATATTCTGTGGATATTTTTAATCTTCTTACCATCGTGGAAGTTACATTTTGTTCAAAAATTTGGGAGTGTGTTTACTTTGATGGTAGACCGTTGTGCTGGTCATTATGGAAAATGGTTCAGAGAATATTCTAGAGAGCTGTTTTAGCTATGGAAAATTTCTTCAACATGTATGTGTCATTAAAGTATTTGATTTCTACATCACAAATGAAATTCAGTTTAGCTGGATACAGGATCCAGGGCTTAAAGTCATTTTGTTTTAGGAGAGTGAAGATAGATGACAATCATCTTCTGGATGGAAAGATTTTGGCTGAGAGATCTGCAGTCATTCTAATATTTTTCCCTTTGTAGGTAATGCTTTTCATATGTTTGGCTGCTTCCAGAATTCTTTTCTTAATATTAACTTTGGCAAAGTTAATTATAATTTGTCTAGGAGATGTTTTATTTGGACTGAATATTGTTGGGGTTCTGAAACCATCTACTATCTGAATTTCTGTATCTCTTGCAATGCTTGGGAAATCCTCCTTCATAATGTCTTGGAGTAGAGAATCTATGCCTTTACAACTATCCTCTTCTTCAAAAATTCCTATAAGATTTATGTTTAATCTTTTGGAATGATCCCACAACTCTCTCAGGGAATGATCAGTTTTTGTTTTCCCTTTCTTTGCCTCTTTGAGCACATGTGATCATTCAAAAGCCTTGTCTTCAATTTCAGACATCTTTTCTTTTGCCTGCTCAACTATATTACTGAGAGAGTCTACTGTATTTCAAAGGTCCTCTAATGACTTCTTCATTTCCTTGAGCTCTGCTTTCTCTTTTCTCATTATATCCATATCCCTGGTGATTTTATCTTGAAATTTGTTACTTTCTTGAAACAACATTTGAATAACACTTTGTATTTTTATTTTCATCTTTTCCTCCATTCATGCATCTTATTTGCCATCCATATTCTGAATTCTATTTCTGACATCTCAGCCATTTGTTTGTGAATGTTATCTTCTGGTGTATCTCCTTTGTAATTCCTCATGGGAGTTGATCTACTCTGGTTATCACGTATCCAGGGTCCTTCTGCTGGTTCTTCCCCATGATTATTTTCCTCAGTTTGGCTAGTAGAGTGAGATTGGATGGAGGGCCCCAGGAATTGTAGTTAACCAGCCCTTTACCCAAGACCTGGGAAATGTGATTATGGCTTTTCCCCACAGCTTTACAAAGGTCCCTTTCAGACGTGCAGACAGAGACTCTGACGACCTGATTGGGTGTACTAGGGCTAGCTGGCTCTTTCTTGTATTCAACCAGCCTTTATACAATCCTAACAAGTCATGGATTTAGGCTGAAATCGCAGCTGAGGAGAGATATGAGCAACTGAGACATTCCACCCACCCCCTACCAGCAACAACTGGAGGACAAGAATCAGTCATACCCACTCCAACACAACCACAGCTTAAACTTGGAGGGTCCCTGGGTAGACAGCCAAGGTCAAGAGTTCCAAACCCATTGCCCCAGGCAACACAATCACTGCTCAGCTGGGAGAGTTCAAAAGATCTCCAGCATCCTGACAGTAGGGATCCACAGTCAGCTCCATCCTGAAATCCCTGAGAGGCTCAAGTTGTCTCCATCCTGTGCTTAATGGAGTCAGGAAGGCCCACCCAACCAAAATGTCAGGCTAGCGGGGTCAATGCCTCCATCCCACCTTGCACCACAGCCATGCACCACCACAGGTACCCCTACAGGACTGGGGATGAGCTCCCTCCAGTGAGTTATGGTGTCACCTATATGTGCCTATGAGAGGCAAAAGAGAGTCAGTGCCTTCTCCCATTCACACACTGCCACTGGCAACCTTGAGGGGCTGTCCCTGAATCCCTACAGTGCTCAACAGAATCTGGGAACTGCTCAATCAGAATCTGTCCTGGGGCATGAGCACTTCTGCCCACCAGTAGGCACTGTCACAGTGCATTTCTCACTCACATACTATCTGCACCACTGCACCAACTGTATTCTATCACTTACAACCCCGAAAGGCTGAAGCCCAGATCCCTCTGGCGGTCAACAGAATTGGGGAAATGCTCCTCCAAAGTCTGACCTGGGGCATGAGCCCAGCCTCCTGCCAGGAACCATCATGGTGTGGCATTTCTCTATTTCCAATGAATCTCTTTTTTGTCCCCAACTTCCACTCAAATAATTGTTTCCATGCATCTGTTCAACCACCCACACGATATACAGTCCTCTCAAGGAACTGCCAAACACCCTGGGATCTGCAGGGGACAGACTTTCAGACCACCAGGTAAGGGAGGAAGGGTGGATTGGGAGTTCAGAATTGCAGGGTAAGTATTTGTTTAATTTTACGCCATGCAGGAGAATGACTAGACTCACAGATGGGACCTCTCTGGAGAAGGAGTGTTGGTGTTTAGCAACTCTCACCTGTGGGGTAAAATAAGAGGTCTTTTGTCCACTACACACTTATAGATAGCACACAACAAGCACACAACCCACTCTTGGGGGTGGGTTTTTCATCCTCTTGGCAATGCGATTTGATGTGGAATTTGTTTCCTTGTCATCATAGTTTGCCTCAGCCCCGACAATGTTCACTTGTCAATCTTCTTTTTTGGATCTGTTCCAGATCCTCAGCTGCATTGAAGATATTATCTGGAAGGGAGCCTCTGTTGAAATCTGGCTCTAGTCAGCCATCATACCCTCTCCCTCAGAACAGGCTTTTCAACTGAAACTTTCAAAGGCAGATAAATATGGTCATCCACCTTCAACATCTTTAAACAAACTAATTTTCAGCCCAGAATTACATATTCTGCTAAACTAAGCTTCAAAATTGATGGGGAAATCAAATATCTTGCAGATATGTAAGCATTAAGGAAATTCCCTATAACAAGACTAGCTCTACAGGAAATACTTAGATCTATTATCAACACAACACCACAATGGTCCACCACCAATGTAAATGCCTAAAAGCCACAGATCACGATATTGCTTCAACAATGGTGCAAAGCGTAAAACTACACAACAGACTTTCTCATAACAAGATGAATTAAATTCTACCACACTTACTGATACTCTTAATAAATGTCAATTAATTTAATTCTCTACTGAAGAGGCAAAGGGTAGATGATTGTATAAAAAAGCACAAGCCATCCATATTCTGTCTCTAAGAGACATAACCAGCCATGAAGAAAAAAAAATCAAGACTCAAAGTTAAGGGATGGAAAACAGTATTTCAAGCAAATGGAAATCAGAAGAAAGGAGGACTTGCAATGTTACTCTCAGAAATAAGGAGATTTAAAACAAGTATTCTAAAAAAAGACAAAAATGGAAACTTTGTCGAGGAAAGGAATACTGGTCAAAGGAAAAATAAAACAAGACCTCTCAAATTTAAATATGCACCTAATTTAAATGATTCCAGACTTATGTAACAAACCTTGATTGGTTGGAGTAATATGATACCCCTTACATGATAGTGAGGGACTTTAACACTTCTCTGACAGAACTGATCAAATTCTCTAAACAGAAACTTAAAAAAGATACAAAGGACTTACATGCGACTGTAGAAAAAAGGGTTTAATAGACATATACAGAACACACTATCTCAAAGAAAAAGAATGTACTTTTTTCTCATTAGCCCATGTCATATACTCCAAAATACACCACATTCTAGGATACAAATCAAACCACAGCAAAATCAAAAGAATGGAAATTATACCTTGTCTCCTCTCAAACCACAAGCTTACAAAACTTGAAACTCAACTCCAACAAATATGTACATCCTAGGGAGGAGGTAAGATAGCCTACTGGAGCTATATTTCAACAGAAGCACCCATCCAGAGGGAGTGATAATGTTTAGAGTGAAGCCAATAAAGCTGAAGGTTGAGAGTTGAGCTAAGAAAGAAGATGGATAAGTGCACGTCATTCCTGCTGAGGCAAGCTGCAACTCCACAAAAGCAAATTTCATGTAAAAGATCCATCCCAAAGAGGATGACAGTCCGTCTCCTCCCCCAAGAGAGTATCTCACTGTGTGCTCTCTACAGGTGAGCACTGGACAGAACACCTCTTGTTTCACTCCACAAGAGAGAGCAGCTGAAGGCCGAGACTCCTTCTCCAGACAGATTCAGCTGTGGATCTGAGCATTCTCTTGCTTGGATTAATAGTTGAACAAATATTTTCCCTGCCATTCTGAACTCCCAATCCACCCTTCACCCCTCGCCTGGCAGGCTGGAAGCCTAGCCCCTGCAGAGACTGGTGTGTCTGGTGGTTCCTTACTAGGGCTGGGCATCTTATGGGCTATGGTGCACCTGCACTAAAACTGTGACTCTAGAAGAAGTGCGAAGACATGGGGGTTGGGAACTGGCCTGGCCCTGTGACAGTACAGACTGGCCTGGCACATTTACTCATTTGAGGGAACCAGGACACAACCTAACAGGGTTACCAGTGACTGAGTGTGACTGACATGCAAGGTGGGGAAGGATGCGCCAACCTCCCAGACTAACTCTTTAGCAATGGCAGCAGCACAGGCAGAGGCATAATGGTAGTGGATGTGCCTGCCATGCAGCAGCAGCAATAGTGACACACTCCCATTGGGGTCAAACTTTGGAAAGACACCTCCCCAATTCTGTGGACCACTGCAGGAAGCCATACTTATACTGCAGGGGTACCAGAGGAGGAGAGTGGCTGGGGAAGAGGCACAGTCTTTGAGGAGCAAAACACACGCTGCCAAATTAACCCCTGGTTTGAAACAGACTCAGGTGGAAGATTTCCCAATTTCCAATGAGCACTGGAGGGAGTCAAGCTTTAGTGCCCCCTTCCTGCTGGTGACAGAGTGCACCATCCCAGCTGGGGAGGCATTGACTCCACTTTGACTCAGATAGGTGCAAGTCCTAGGAGCATTTGCTCATTGGAGAGAACCAGGACAAATCACATGGGGTTACCTGAGGCTGAGATGCAAGGTAGAGAAGGAGGCACCAACACCCCTAGACTAACTCTTCTCCTGGGTGTGCCTTTCTGACTCCACAGAGCACTGGAATGAGTCACACTTGAGCTGCCAGTGTACCCCTACTGTCTGGTTGCTGGAGACCTTTTGAACTTTCCCACTTGAACAGCAATTTTGCTGCCCAGGACAATTGGTTTGGAACTCTTGACTGGGGCTGACCCCCTGGGGACCCTCCAAGTTTGAGCCCTGGCTGGTTGTAGTGAGAGGGAAAGATACTCCTCTTTCAGTTGTTGCCCATGGGAAGTGGGATGTCTTAGTTCCTTATATATCTACCCAACTGAGATTTCAGCCCAAAGCTACTGACTCACTAGGATTGGATAGAGTCTGGCTTAATACAAGACAGAGCCACCTAGCCCCATCTCACCAATCAGATTCCCAGAATCTCAGGCTGCGGGACTGACAGATACCTTTGAAAATCTGCAAAGGAAAAGCTACAGGCACAGGTCTCAGCTCTTTGATAAAGGGCTGGTTAACTACAACTCCCAGAGCCTTAAATCTAACTTCACCTTAACAGCTTCTCTAGCCAAACTGTGAAAAATAATTTTGGGGTAGAACCAGAGGAAAAATTCTGGTAACATGAATAATCAAGAGGAGATCAGCTCCCCCAAGGAATGACAAAGTAGATACAACAGAAGATGCCATTCATAAACAAATGGCTGAAATGTCAAAAATAGAATTCTGAATACGATGGTAAATATGATTAATAGAATGAAAGTAAAGGTGGAATCAGAAATTCAAGGAGTAGCTCAAAATTTGTCTTAAGAAATCAATGAATTAAAAGACAAAATCTCCAAGGATATAGACACAATGAGAAAACAAACTGTAGTCCTCAAAGAACTGAGAAATAAAGTAGAATCCCTCAGCAATAGAATAGAGTAGGCAGAAGAAAGGATCTCTGATACTGAAGACAAACATTTTGAATGCTCCCAAATACTCAAAGAGGGAGTGAAGTGGAAAGCAAAATGGATCACTCCCTGAGAAAGTTGTGAGATCACTCCAAAAGAGTAAACATTCGCCTGATAGAAATTCCTGAAGGAGAATAGGATGGTCCTAAAGGCACTGAAGCTCTACTCCATGATATAATGGAGGAGAATTTCCCAAGCATGGCAAAAGATAGAAATTCAGATAGCAGATAGTTTCAGAACCCCAGTATGATTCAATCCCAATAAAGTATCTCCTAGACACATTGTAATTAACTTTGCCAAAGTTAATATGAAGAAAAAAATTCTGCAAGCAGCCAGACATAAAAAATAATAACCTACAAGGGGAAGAATATTAGAATGTCTACAGATCTCTCAGCTGAAACTTTTCAAGCCAGAAGAGGATGGCCATCAGACTTAAATCTCCTAAAACAAAACAACTTACAGCCCAGGATCCTATATTCAGCTAAACTGAGTTTCATTTTTTTTTTCTTTGTAGAGACAGGGTCTCACTTTATCACCCTCAGTAGAGTGACATGGCATCACATAGTTCACAGCAACCTCCAACTGCTGGGCTAAGGCTATTCTCTTGCCTCAGCCTCCTGAGTAGCTGGGACAACAGGTGCCTGTCACAGTGTCTGGCTATTTTTTGTTGCCATTTGGCCAGGGCTGGGTTTGAACCTGCCACCCTCAATATATGGGGCCAGCGCCTTTGCCCACTGAGCCACAGGCATTGCCCTAAACCGAGGTTCATTTGTGATGGAGAAATCAAGTACTTTACATACTTACACATGCTGATGAAATTTGCAACAAGTATATCAGCTCTCCAGGATATTCTTAGACCCATCCTCCATTACGATCAGCTTAATGGTCTACCACCAAAGTAAACTCATCCAGAAAGCCTTGAACAAAACCTAACATCCATAATGGTAAAAGGATTAAAACTATCTGCTGGACACTTGAAAAACATGACAACCAAAACACTATCCTGCTTGTCAATACTTCCTATTAATGTGAATGCATGCCTTAAATTGTCCTCTAAAGAGGCATAGAATGTCTCACTAGATAAAAAAACTCAGGCCAGATATCTGTTGCATACAAGAGTCTCATCTTACCTTAAAGGATAAAAATAGACTGATAGTGAAGGGATGGACATCTATATATCAGGCAATGGAAATCAGAAAAAGTTGGGGTTGCAATTTTATTCTTCGATAAAATAGGCTTTAAACCAATAAAGGTAAGGAAAGATAAGGACAATCACTCCATATCTGTCAAGGGAAACATACAGAAATTTCAATTAACATTTATGTGCCCAACTAGAATGCTTTTCAATATATAAAGGAAACCCTAACAAACATAAATAATTAATATCTTCCTGCACTATAATACTTGGCGATTTTAACACCCCTTTCACAGTGTTGGATAGATCCTCCAAGAATAAACTAAACAAAGAAATATTGGAATTAAAATTTACCCAACAACAAAAGGACTTGACATCTACAGAACATTTCATCCTAATAAAACTGAACACACTGTTCTCATCAACCTATAGAACTTCCTCCAAAATTGATCACATCTTAGTTCACAAGTCTAACCTCAACAAACTTAAGAGAACAGAACTTATTCCTTGTATTTTCTTGGATCAAGATGGAATAAATGTTGAACTCAATAGTAACAGGAATCTTTATACTAAAACTAAGCCATGGAGACTAAATTACCTTGGGCTGAATGATAATTGGGTCAAAGATGAGAATAAGAAGGAAATTACCAAATTTCTAAAACAAAATTACAATGAAGACACAAATTATCAAAACCTGCAGGATACTGCAAAGAGCATCCTAAGAGGAAAATTTATAGCATTACAAGTCTTTCTTAAGAGAACAAAAAGAGAGGAAGTCAACAACATAATAGGTTGTCTCAAGCAACTGGAAAAGGAAGAACATTCCAACCCCAAACCTAGCAAGAGAATAGAAATAACCAAAATTAGAGCAGAATTGAATGAAATTGAAAACAAAAGAATCATACAACAGATCAACCAATCAAAGAGTTGGTTTTTTGAAAAGATTAACAAAATTGATAAACCTTTGGCTAACCTATCCAGAATCAGAAAAGTATAATCCCTAATATCATCAGTCAGAAATGATAAAGTAGAAATAACAGCAGACACCTCAGAAATTAAAATAAAATCCTTAATGAATACAACAAACAATCCTGTTCTCAGAAATATGAAAATTTGGAAGAAATAGACCAATACCTGGAAGAATTCCACTTTCCTAGACTCAGTCAGGTAGAATTGTAAATGTTGAATAGATCTATGTCAAGCACTGAAATAGCATCAACTATATGAAATCCCCCCCAAAAGGAAAGTTCAGGACCAGATGGCTTCACATCAATATTCTACCAAAGCTTGAAAGAGGAAATAGTATGTATTTTACATAACCTTTTCCAAAACATAGAAAAAGAAAGAATACTTCCCAACACATTCTATGAAGAAAATATCACCCTGATCCCCAAATCAGGAAAAGACCCAACAATGAAAGAAAATTATAGACCAATATCATTAATGAGTATAGATGCAAAGATACATAATAAACAGAATCCTAGCAAACAGAATCCAGCAACACATCAGACAAATTATGTACCATTACCAAGTTGGTTTTACCTCAGGGTCTCAAAGTTGGTTCAACGTACATAAATCTATAAATATAATACATCACATAAACAAAATAAAAACCAAAGGTTATGTGATTCTTCCAATTGCTGCAGAAAAAGATTTTGATAGTATCAAGCATCCTTTCATGATATGAACATTTAAGAAAATAGGCTTAGATAGGGCATTTCTTAAACCAATAGAGGCCATCTACAGCAAGCCCCCAGCTAATATAATATTGAATGGTATAATATTGAAAACGTTCACACTCATTTCTGGAACTAGGCAAGGATGCCCATTGTCTTCACTGCTAATCAACATAGTACTAGGGCAGTGCCTGTGGCTCAGTGGGTAGGCGCCAGCCCTATATACCAAGGGTGGTGGGTTCAAACCTGGCCCCGGCCAAACTGCCACAAAAAAATAGCCAGGTGTTGTGGTGGACACCTGTAGTCCCAGCTAATTGGGAGGCTGAGGCAAGAGAATCACCTAAGCCCAGGAGATGGAGGTTCCTGTGAGCTGTGTGACACCACAGCATTCTACCAAGGGTGATGAAGTGAGACTGTTTAAAAAAAAAAAAAAAGAACAGCATAGTACTATTAGTCTTAGCTATCACCATCACCATCAGGCAAGAGAAGGCAATCAAGGGTATACAAATGGGGTCAAAGGAGATCAAACTCTCATTCTTCACAGATAATATTATTTCATACCTGGAAAACACCAGGGACTCAATTATAAAATGCTTAAAAGTGATCAAGGAATACAGCAGTGTCTCAGGATTAAAAAACAAATCAATGCTAACAAATCAGTAGCTTTTATATATACCAACAATAGTCAAGCTGAATAAATAGGCAAAGACTACAAAGGAAGTGAAACATCTCCATAAAGAGAATTATGAAATGCTGAGAAAAGAAATAGCCGAAGATGTTAACAAATGGAAAAACATACTATGCTCATGGCTTAGAATAATCAACATTGTTAACATATCCATATTATCCAAAACAATATACAAATTTAATGCAATCCTTATTAAAGCACCATTAACATATTTTACAGATCTGGAATGAATAGTACTTTGTTTTCTATGGAATCTGGATAAAACTTGAATAGTTAAGACATTGCTCAGAAATAAATACAAATCAGGAGGAATTATGCACCAGGCTTCAGGCTATACCATAAATCTATAGTGATCAAACAGCATGGTATTGGCACAATAATAGAAAGGTAGATGTATGGAAAAGAATAGAGAACCAAGAGATGAACCCAAACACATATCATCATTTGATCTTTGGTAAGTCTATGAAAAACATAAATTAGGGGAAAAATTTCCTATTTAACAAATGGTGCTGGGTGAATTTGCTGGCAACCTGTAGAAGACTGAAACTGGACCTATATCTTTCACCAATAACAAAAATTGATTATCTCTGTATAACAGATTGAAACTTAAGACATGAAAATATTAAGATACTTGAAGAGATTGCAGGGGAAACATTTGAAAAAATTGGCCTGGGAGAATATTTTATGAAGACTAACCCATGTCAATTAAAGCAATACCAAAAACATATTACTGGGATTTGATCAAACTAAAAAGCTTCTGCACAGCCAAGAGCACCATAAGTAAAGCAAGCAGACAGCCCTCAGAATGGGGGAAGTTATTTCCAGATTATGTTTCTGACAAAGGTCTGATAACTAGAATCCACAGAGAACTCAAACTAATTAACAAGAAAAAAATACATAACCCCATTTCTTTGTGGACAAGAGAACTGAACAGAAGCTTCTCTGAAGAATACAGGTGCATGGCCTACAGACACATGGAAAAATGCTTATCATCTTTAATCAACAGAGAAATGCAAATCAAAACCACTTTGAGATATCATCTAACAACATTCAGAGTATCCCACATCACAAAATTCCAAAAACTACAGATGTTGGCGTGGATGTGAGAGAAGGGAACACTTCTGTACTGCTTGAGGGAATTGAAGCTAATACGCTCCTTTTGGAAAGAAGTTTGGAGAACACTTAGGGAACTAAAAGTGGATGTGATGTTCGATCATGCAATTTCTGTACTAGGTATTTATCCAGATGACCAAAAATCATTTTACAGCAAAGATATTTTCACCAGAATTTTCAGTGCAACCCAATTCATAGTTGCTAAGTCATGGAAGCAGCCCAAGTGCTCATTGACCCACAAATGGATTAAT
Source organism: Otolemur garnettii (assembly GCF_000181295.1). Lineage (NCBI taxonomy): Eukaryota > Metazoa > Chordata > Mammalia > Primates > Galagidae > Otolemur > Otolemur garnettii. Next base: position 544,585 of record NW_003852581.1, read on the forward strand.
AAATTGTGGTATATGAATATCATAGAATATTATGCAGACATAAAAATGGAGACTTTGCCTCTTTTAGGTTTACATGGATGGAGCTGGAACATATTCTTCTTAGTAAAGTATTTCAATAATGGAATTAAAAGTATCCAAAGTACTCAGTACTATTATGAAACCAATATACTATCACCTACACATTCATACGAATGGTAAAACACAACTATTTCCCAGAATGAAGGAGGGAAGAGGAGAGGGAGGGGAAGGGGGAGGTACAGTGGATGGAGGGAGGGTAATTGGTGGAACCTCACCTATTGTGCATAATGTAAGGGTACATGTCAAATCTATTAAAAGTACAATAAATGTCTTAACACACCAATTAAGTAAGTGATGTGAAGGCTATGTAAACCAGTTTGATGTAAGCATTCCAAATTGTATATAAAATCAGCACAATGTACCCCATAAATGCATTAATGTACACAGTTATGATTTAAAGAAAATAAATAAATATTACACTAAAGCTGTAAAAAAAAAGTACATCCCCACACAAAGGCATGGACATTGAAAAAACATATACTGAATGATTGTTTTTTTTTCAAGAAAATGTAATAAAGGAAATTGTCAAATTCTTCAGCCATACCAACACTGTAGATACAAGTTACCAAAACCTGTGGAATAAAGTAAAAGCAGTACTGAGAGTTAAATTTATTGCACTAGATGTCTACATTCAAAAAAAAAGAAAGTGAGCACATCAACAGAATATCTAATCCTAAACACAGTAGAAGAAACAACCAAAATCAAATCAGAGATTAATGAAATTAAAAATGAAAAAATATTCAGAGAATTAATGAAAGAAAAATATTTTTTAAATAAATAAAATAGATAAACCTTTAGCCAGACTAACTAGAAACAGAAAAGTAAAATCTCTAGTAACTTCAATCAGAAATGGTAATGGGGAAATAACAACAGATTCCACAGAGACACAAGAGATTATCTCTGATTACTACTGGAAACTCTATGCTCAGAAATTTGACAATGTGGAGGAAATATGCCAAAACATGGAATCACATTCTCTCCCTACACTTAATCAAGAAGTAATAGATGTCTTGTATATACCAATTTCATACAGTGAGATCAAAGAAACAATAAAAATATCTCCCAACATAAAAATGCCCTGGTCCAGGTGACTTCACACCAGAATTTGCTTAAACTTTCAAGTAAAAGCTTACACACATGTTACAGATAATATTCCAAAAAACTGAGAATGAAAGAATCTTCTAAAATAGGTTCTATGAAACAAACGACACCCTGATACCAAAACCCAGAAATGATCCAACTAAAAAGGAGAATGACAGACCAATTTCAGTAATGAATATCAATGCAAAAATTCTCAAAAAGTTCCTAGCCAATAGATTACAGCTTCTCATTAAAAGTCATACATCGTGATATAGCAGGTTTCATCCAAGGGATGCAAGCTGGTTTAACATACACAAGTCCATAAATATAATTCACCATATCAACAAAAGCAAAAACAAGGACCATATGATCTTCTCAATAGATGCAGAAAAACCATTCAACAAAATTCAACATCCTTTTTTAATTAGAACTCTGAAAAATATAGCCATAGGTAGCACATTTTTAAAACTGATTGAATCCATCTACCACAAACCCACAGCTAATATTACACTGAATGGAGTAAAACTGAAAGATGTTCCACTCAGAACAGGAACAAGACAAGGTGGTCCTCTATCACAACTACTAGTCAACATAGTGCTGTAAGTTTTAGCCAATACAATCAGGCAAGGCAATAAAGGGCATCTAAATGGGCACAGAGGCAGTGAAACACCCCCTCTCTGCTGACAACATGATCTTATACTTAGAGATCCCCAAAGAATAAACCTGGAGACTCCTGGAATTGATCCAAAAATGCAATAATGTCTCAGGATATAAAATCAATGTCCACAAATCAGTAACTCTCATATATGCCAGTAACAGCCAACATGAGAAGCTAATCAAGGGCATTTCTCTGATAATTAGGGGCAATGAGCATTTTTTCATATGTTTGTTAGCCATTCATCTGTCTTCTTTAGAGAAGGTTCTATTCATGTGAATTGATATATAGGATTGCTGTCTCTTTTTCTGTTGCTTAATTTGAGTTCTCTGTGTAGATTATAGTTATCAAGGTTATATCCGATTCATGATATGCAAGTATCTTTTCCCAATTTGATGGTTGTCTCTCTTCTTTGGTTATTGTCTCCTTAGTTGTGCAGAAGCTATTCAGTTTAATTAAGTCCCATTTGTGTATTTTTTTTGTTGTTGCAATTGCCAGGGATATGCAAATCAAAAGCATGGTGGGATATCCCCTAACCCCAGTGGGAATGACCCACATCACAGAGTCTCAAAGCTGCAGATGCTCGCCTGGTTGTGGAGAGAAGGGAACACTTTTACATTGCTGGTGGGACTGCAAACTAATGCAACCTTTTCAAAAGGGAGTATGGAGAATCCTGAAAGAACTCAAACTAGACCTCCGATTTGATCCTGAAATCCTATTGCTGGGCTTCTACCCAGGAAAAAAAAATTTGTATCATAAGGACATTTGCACTAGATGTTTATTGCAGCTCAATTTACAGTTACCAAATTGTGGAAGCAACCTAAATGCTCACTAACCCAGGAATGGATTAATAAGCTGTGGTATATGTATACCATGGAATACTATTCAGCCAGTAATAAGATGGTAACTTTACATCTTTTGTATTAATGTGGATGAAGTTCAAATACATTTTTCTCAGTAAAGCATCACAAGAATGGAGAAGCAAAAATCTAATGTACTAAATTCTCATATAGAGACAATTGATGCTAGTACAAGGTAGGGGGAGGGGGGATGGAGGAATGAAGATAGTAAAGGACTGAGTGGGTTGGGGTGTCCACAGTTTGTGACACACCTCTTCAGGGCTAGACACTTATTATTCAATGGATTTTATCTCACAAATTCAAGCAGTGTAATCTAGCTCTTTGTACCCTCAATGATTCCCCAACAATAAAATAAAAATAAAATAAAATAAAAACAAAAAATGGAAGAACATACAATGCTAATTTCTAGGAAGAATCAACATTGTTAAAATGTTCATAATACTCAAAGTGATCTATAGATTAAATGAAATCCCTATCAAAGCGCCAATTTCATACTTTGAACAACTTAAAGAAATAGGTCTTCCTTTCACATAGAAGCAGAAAAGATCCTGAATAGTCAACACAATTTTAAGTAATAAAAAAAAATCTGCAGATATCACATTATAAGACTTCAGGTTATAGTACAAGTCTATATTGATCAAAACAGCATGATACTGAGATAAAAATAAAGACATAGATCCTTAGAATAGGATAAAGAACCTAGAGATGAAACCAGACACATATTGCTATCTGATATAAACAAAACCAAACAAAATATACACTGTAAAATTGAATACCTATTTAATAAATGGTACTGGGAGAACTTGTTAGCTACGTGTAAAAGACTGAAATCGGACTCATCCCTCTCACCACTTACAAAACTTGACTGACATTCAATAAGAGGTTTAAATGTAAGACATAAAACTATATAAGTTACAAGAAATTGTGGGAAAATTCAGAATTTTATTGGCCTGGGGGAGAATCTACTAAAAATACACCATTAGTAATTGCAGCAATAATGATGGGACCTTATTGACTTAAATGTTTTCTGTACAGCTAAGGGCATAAAAACTAAACCATACAGAAAATTTTCAAAACTGAAGATATTTTCATGTTAAGAATCTGACAATGGCCTAAAAACTACAATTATAGCGATCTCAAATTAATCATCAAGAAAAGAGCAAACAATCCCATTTATCATTGGGCATGAAGCATAAACATAACTTTCTCCCAGGAAGATAGAAGAATAATCAACAAACACATGAAAAAATGCTTATCATTCCTAATTATTAGAGACATTGAAATCAAATCTACCTTGATATATGACCTAATCCCAGTGAGAATAACCCAAGTCACAATGTCCCCAAAATTCAGATACTGGCTTGGATATAGAGAGAAGTGGACACTTATACACTGTTGGTGAAATTGTAAACTAATACAACCCCTTGGGTAGAAGTATGGAGAATACCCAAAGATTTAAAAGTAAATCTTCCTTTTGATCCTGCAATCCCATTGCTAGATACCTACCAAGACAACAAAAGATTATTTTGCATAAAGACATTTGTACTAGATTGTTTATCCCAGTTTCATTCACAATCAAAAGATACAGAAATATTCCAAGTGCCCATCATCCCTCAAATGGATTAATAAACTATAGTATATGTGTACTATGGAATACTATTCAGCCATAAAGGAAGATGGAGATGTTACATCTTTTGTATTTGTCTGGATGTATTTGGAGAACAAGCTCCTAAGTAATGTATTATACGAATTGGAAAGTATGCATCCAATGAACTCAATACTAATATGAAACTAGTAAACAAACAACTACATGATTACACTAGAAAAAAATCACAATTAATTTCAAGTGGGAAGAGGAGGAAGTACAGAGAGGGAAGGTGGGATGAAATTGGTAAACTCTCATGTAATGGGTAAAATGTAGGGGTATATGGCATACTTACTGATTGAAGAGCTCGACTGCAAGTTGGACTTTACCTAACAAATGGAAACTGTAACTTTATCGTCTGTACACATATGTTAATTTAAAATTTAACAAAAAAAATTGGTTCATAGATTTCATGGAGAAGAAATAAATGCATTTAGCAACCCCACTGAAGGTAAATGTGAGGACAAACATTGGAAATAGAAAGAGAGAAATCAGAGGACAGTGATGAAGTGGACCAGATTTGGGGGAGCCTACAGTGGATTAGAAGAGTAAGGGGGACCTATCCTTCCTCCAGCATGCTATCCTGGGGCATCAAACTATAGGAACTCTCACATCATGGGAGATGGTCATGAAACACCCATCTTTGCTGCACCTAAGGATTTCTTCTTCTGAATCCTCTTCCTGCCTGGGAGAATAGAAAGAAACTTTGGCTCCAGCTGGTTTGAAGCCAAAGCCCGTACTCCTCCTTTCATTTGCAACCTGACAAAGTGGCCCCTGCTCAGGCCCACTTGTTCACTGGTGTTGGTGTGAACACTAATCTGGTTCAGCCTTGCTGGATGGGCTGCCTCACACCTAGGACCTGAAGCAGTGAACGGAGTCTGGGCCTTGACCTTCATCCATAGTGACCATGTAAGTAAGCACTGTGGTGGCCAGTTTCTCTATCACCAGCATCAAGAAGGAACAACTTCTTGCAGAGCAGACAGAGTGCAGGAGAAGTGAAAGGAGATGGGCCCTGCATCCCCACCATATATGCTGGCACTTCGGGGACCTCTGCACAGCATTCATCTGATTTGTGACCCCAGCAGGCTATAAAACAAGAGCACCCTTCTCCGTCCCACAGGAAGAAACAGTAGCTCAATTATACTGACACTGGCAAGACTGACGCTCGAGCCAGGCATGCCCTTTGCCTGGATGGATCTGTCCCCACCATGTGGGGAAGTTTGGACCACCATTTGTACACTGCCCCTTCCCTGGGTGTTTTACCTGAATTATTTGCTACCAGCACTAACTCTTCTTGCTTGGGCAAGGATGGACCAAGCCTTGGGTTACCCTGATCTGGGAAACTCTGGTAGGAAAACTACAAGCTGTAGATTCCCCTCTCCCAACTGAGAATGTCCTGATCTTTTGAGTCTGTGATTAGCAGGATTGACACTTTGTTTGTATGTGGCTTTCACCTGGCTCATTCTGGTCCCATCCTCTGAAACAGTTTGGGCCTTTGTCCATGAGCTGCTGCTGGCCTAGGTGCATGTTCTGGAGGCTCTGCTCCTAGCACCAACCCACCTGACTTAGAAGAAAGAAGAGTGGTGCACAGGGACTTGCATACTTGCAGCTTTAGGAGACCGTATGTGGGAAGGGCCACAAGAAAAGCAGTGGTTCATTTAAACCATGAGTCATGAGGAAGAGTGGTGAGCTCTCTATCTTAGGGCCTTTAAATCTGATTCCAGACCACCAGTTCTAGTTTGCAAATGGCTTTAAGACCCTGCTGAGTGGGTCAGCAAAACATCAAACAATCACAGTGCTCTGACAGGTTCTGAACTGGCCATGATGAACACCACCCCATAAAGAACTTAAAACTGATAATCAGGCTGCCAGTTTTAGTATACAAAGGGCCCTAAATACCTGATGAGCAGGCTTGCTGCACAGCTTTGCTTTGGCAAGTTCTGGAAAGTGTGAGGTGATCTCCACATCTTGGGACTTCTGATCTTGACATCAGTCCCTTGATTTAGGCATCCCAATAGTACTAATAACCTAATGACAGGTTGACAGCACAAAAAAATAGCTACTTTGCATGAACACATCATGGAATAAATGTGGAGATGTCCATTCTCAGGGCCTATGAAGCTGATACCAGCCTACTGGTAATAAAGGCAAACAGCCCTGAAACACTGAGCAGCTAGTAAAACAAGGAGATGCTTCTTGGTACTTCAAAGTACTAGAAATGGAGAGGAGAACTGTGCATTTTGGGGCAGCCAGTGCCATCCCCAGTATGCTTGACTGGGCATTCAAATAGCATCAGAGTCCACTCAACATCACTACCACTGGACGAAGAGTGAACCACTTGGTAGGCATATGCTTTGCCCGTAGGCCACAGTTGCCTCCTGTGAGCCACTTGAGTTAGCCCAATGAGAATGTCTGTCAACAATGATTTAGCATTTTAGCTTAAAATTAAAAAAAAAAAATAGAAGACACAAATGGGGAGGAATTTTTCTGGGGAGCAGAACAACCCTGGCAACATGAAATTCAGAGCAGATCAAATCCTCCAATATTACAATGGAGATAGCATTGAAAAATACCATCCATAAAGAAATAATCAAAATGACAGAAATAGAATTCAGAATATGGATAGCAAATAAGATGAATGGAATTGATGAGGATATAAAAAAAAGAATTCCTAAAACTCTCTCAAGGAAGGAGCAAAATTAAAGAAAATGTCACTGAGGATATAGACATAATTAATAAAGATATGATGAGTTTATAGAATTGAAAGGGGAAGTCAAGGGATTTCAAAACACTGCACAGAGAGTCAGCATTAAAGTAGAACATGAAGGAGAAAGAATCTCAGACAATCTCAAAGACAAAACTTTCTAACTAACCCAATTATTTAAATAGACAGAAAAGAAGAAAAAAAAGTAGTGCAATGTCTTAGGGAGATATGGGACTACAAATTGTGTAAAAACATGAGTCATACATATCCCTAAAGGACAAGAGAAGAGCCCTAAAGGCATGAAATCTCTACTTTAAATCATTGTGGAAAATTTCCTGAATGTAGTATGACACAGAAATATAGATAGATATGAGTTGTAGAACTCCAAGATCATTCAGTTAAAACAAAGCATCTTCTGGACCAGTGGTTCTCAACCTATGGGTCGCAACTCCTTTGTAACAATGAAAAGACACCCTGTATATCAGATATTTACATTATGATTCATAACAGTAGCAAAATTACAGTTATGAAGTAGCAACAAAAATAATTTTGTGATTGGAGGTCACCACAAAATGAGGAACTATATTAAAACATTGCAGCATTAGGAGGCATTAGGAAAGTTGAGAAGCATTGTTCTAGACAGATTGTTATTAACTTGGCCAAAGGTGAAAATAAAAGAGAAAATTCTACAGTCTACCAAGTGTATCCAAAATGTTACCTACAAGTGCAAAATCATTAATTAGGTTGACAGAGGACTTCTCAGAGAAAACTTTACAGGCCATAATAGAGTGGTAACCTATATTTAATCTTCTTAATCAAAGAAACTTTTAGCCTAGGATTCTTTATCCTGCTAAATTGAGTTCCAAATTTGATGGAGAATCAAACCTTTTACTAAAAAGCAAACATTAAGGAAATTTTCCACTATAAGAACAGCTCTGCAGGAAGTACTCAGACCTGTTACTATACACAGACAATAACAATTTGTCAGCAGCAAAATAAAGACTCCCAGAAACTAAAGGGCAAAACTGAGCTTCCACAATTGCCCAAGTGATAAAACTAGTCAGCAGAGCTCCACAAGATAGGATGAATAGAATCCTACCACATTTATAAATTTTCTCGATAAATGCAGACATCTTGAATTCCCCACCTAAGAGTCATAGGCTGGCTGACTGGATAAAAAGACAGTAGCCAAGGATATCCTATCTACAGAAAACACATCTAACCTTGAAGGACAAAACAAGACTCAGGGTAAAGGGTTGGAAAACAATGTTTTAGGCAACTGGAAATTAGAAGAAAAAGAAGAATTTGTAATCCAATCTGAGGATACATTGGATTTTAAAACAACAAAAGTAAAGAAAGACAAAGATGGGCATTGCATACTGATCAAGATAACAGTACAACAAAAAGACATTTCAATACTAAATAATTATGCACCCAACCAAAAGGCTGGCATTCATATTCAGATATACAAATGAACCCTAACCGGTCTCAACGACATAGTATCTGGAAACACCATAATACCCAGAGTTTTCAACACTTCCCTGACGCAACTAGACAGATCCTCTAAAGAGAAACTAAACAAATAAATGATGGACTTAAACACAACTTGAGAACAAACGGTGTTAACAAATATATGCAGAACACTCCACCCCAATAACAATGAGTATACTTTGTCCTTGTCAGCTCATTGATCATTCTCCAAAATTGATAATATACATGGACACAAATCAAATGTCAACAAATTTAAAAGAATAGAAATTATGAATTTTTTTTCTTCAGACCATGAAGAAATAAAGGTGGAACTCAATTCCAAAAAAACCTTTTATCCCCACACAAAGATTGGATGCTAAACAACCTTATGCTGAATTGACAGTTAGGTCAAGGAGGAAGTAAAGAGAAATCATTAAATTTATTTAGCAGGGATCTCAAGGAAAATTGCCAATTAGAGGCAGCTTTCACCAGAGTCTCCTGTCCAGAGGAAGAGATACTGGACAGAAGTGGACTCAGTGAAGCTTCAGGTGGGCAGCTGCGCTAAGAAAGATGACAGACAAGTGCCCATCATCTCTTCTGAGGCAAGCTACAACTCCAAGAAAGGTGATCCAAGAAAACAAATTCCAGGTACAAAACCCATCACGAAGAGGACAAGAGACCCCTTCTCCAAATGGGAGGCTCAGTGTGGGCTCTCTGCAAGTGAGCAGGGAACAAAAGACCTCTCATTTACCCCACAGGGGAGAGCCGCTAAACACCAGGCATCCTTCTCCAGGGAAGTCCCCCTTGTGAGCCTAGGCATCATCCTTTCTGGCATAAAATTGACCAAATATTTTCCCCACAATTATGAATTCCCTATCCACTATTCCCCCCTTGCCTGGTGGCCTGATGTTTGCCCCCTGAAGATCCCATAGTGTTTGGCAATTCCCAGAGAGGCCTGAAAATTGTGTGGGCTGCTGGACAGCAGTGCGGAAATAGTGACTTGAATGGAAGCTGGGGGTGTGGGAAGAAAGGGACATTCAGGAGAGAGAGATGAGCTGTGATGGTGCGTGGTGGGTGATCTTTTCTGACTTGGTGGCTCACCAGAAGTTTCCAGGCTGCATCCCCTCTGGTTTGTGGAATGGAACTTCCTGTGGATTTCTACTATTAGGCTGCTGGAGACTCACTGAACTCTCCCCGTTAAGCAATGATTGTACTGCCTGGAAAAATCTGATTAGAACTCTAGATCTGGGCTATCCACTGGCGACCCTCCAAAGTTTAGCTGCAGCTGTTTTGTAGTCAGAAAGGACTGATTCTCCTCCTTCAGCTGTCACTAGTGGGGGGGGGGGCTGCAATTGCTTGTATCTCTCCCCAGCTGATATTTCAGCCTAGTACCATGACTTGTTAGGATTGGGTAAAAGCAGGCTGATTTCAAACAGAGCCAGCTTGCACTATCTCATAAAGCAGGTCCTTACAGTCTCTGGCTACACCACTGAAAGGGACCTTTGTAAGGCTGTAGGGAAAAAGACACAATCACAAGCCTCAGCTCATTGGTAAAGAGCTGGTTAACTCCAATTTCTGTGGCCCCCCAATCCAATATCACTCTACCAGTTTTATTGAAAAACTGTGGAAAATACTCAGGGATTGGAACCAGTGGAAGAACTCAGGCAAAATGAAAAATCAGAGTTGATAAATTTTCCCAAGGAAAAACAAAGGAGGTATAAGAGAAGATGCCATTTATAGAAAAATGGTTGAATTGTCAGAAATAAAATTCAGAATATGGATGGCAAATAAAATGAATAGAATGGGGGAAAAGATGGGTATAAATATCCAAAGAGTAGTTCAAAAGTTGTCTCAAGAAATTAATGAATTCAAAGACAAAGTCATCAAGGATATGGACATAGTGAGCAAAGAGATAGCAGAACTGAAGGAAATGAAAAAGTTATTTGAGGAGCTTCAAAGCACAGTAGAATCCATCAGTAATAGAATTGAGCAGGAAGAATAAAGGATCTCAGAAAATGAAGACAAGTTTTTTGAGCAATCACACACATTCAAAGAGGCAGAAAAATAGAAAACAAGAACAGAACATTCCCTGAGAGAGTTATGGGGTTATTCAAAAAGATCAAACATCCAACTTACAGGAATTCCTGAAGTAGAAGAGGATAGTCCTAAAGGCACAGATGCTCTACTCCAAAATATTATGCAGGAGATTTTTTTTGCAGTTTTTTTTTTTTTTTGACTAGGGCTGGGTTTGAACCCACCACCTCCAGCATATGGGGCTGACACCCTACTCCTTGAGCCACAGGCACCACCCTTCCCCAAGCTTTTCAAGAGATTAATACATTGAGATAGTAGATAAATTTCAGAACCTCAGCAAGACTCAATTCAAATAAAGCATCTCCTTGGCACATTGTAATTAATTTTTTCAAAGTTAATATGAAGGAAAAAATCATGCAAGCAGCCAGATGTAAGAAAAGTAATACCTACAAAGGGCGAAATATTAGAATAACTGCAGATCTTTCTGCTGAAACTTTTCAAGCCACAAGAGAATGGTCATCGAACTTCAATCTTCTAAAACAAAACAACTTTCAGACTAGGATCCTGAATACTGTTAAACTGAGTTTCATTTGTGATGAAAAAAATTAAATACTTCACTGACATACTTACGTTGAGGAAATTTGCCATAATTAAATCATCTCTCCAGGAAATACTCAGACCCATTTTCCATAATGACCAGCACAATGGTCTACAAACAAAGTAAACTCACCCAGAAATTATCAAACAAAACCTAATACCCACAATGGTGACAGGATTAAAAACATGGACTGAACCTTTCAAAAATATTACAGCCAAAACACTACTATACCTATCAATTATCTCAATTAACGCAAATGGCTTAAATTGTACTCAAAAGAGGCATAGGTTAGTTAACTAGATACAAAAACTCATAATAGTTATCTGTGTCCTACAAGAATTGAACCTGAAAGGATAAAAAAAAAAGACTCAGAGGGAAGGGATGGACATCTATAATACAAGCAAATGGAAATCAGAAAAAAAGCAGGTGTTGCAATTTTACTTGCAGGTACAACAGGATTGAAACCAACAAAGACAGGGAAAGATAAGGATGGATACTACATATTTGTCAAGGGAAAAGCCAACCCTGAAGAGATTTCAATAATTAACATTCATGAACTCTACCAGAATGCTTCTCAATTTATAAAGCAAACCCTAACAGATATGAACAATTTGATATCTTCCTGAACTATAATAGTTGGAGATACTAAGACCACTTTGGCAGTTCTGGATGATCCTCCAAAAATACACTAAACAAAGAAATAATGGACTTAAATTTGACCTGAGAATGAATGGACTTAGCAGACATCTACAAAACATTTCATCCTAATAAAACTGAATACACATTCTAAAAAAAATGCTATTCTGAGAAATATGAAAATGTGGAGGAAATGGACCAATACCAGGAAGCACACCACCTTTTAAACTCAACCAGAAAGAAATATAACTTTTGAATAGACCTATATCAAGCATTGAAATAGCATCAACTATACAAAATCTCCCAAAAAAGAAAAGTCCAGGATTTTCTTCATGGCTTCACATCAAAATTCTACCAAACCTTCAAAGAGGAGCTAGTAACTATTACACACAACCTTTTCCTAAACATAGAAAAAGAAAGAATACTCCCCAACACATTCTATGAAGCAAATATCACCCTGATCCCCAAACCAAGAAAGGACCCAACACAGAAAGAAAACAATAGTCCAATATCATTAATGAATATTGATTTAAAAATATTCAATAAGACCCTAGCAAACAGAATTCAACAACACATGACAAAAATTATACACCACAATCAGGTTGTTTTTATCCCAGGGTTACAAGTGTGATTCAACATGCATAAATCTGTAAATATAATACATCACATAAGTAAAATAAAAAACAAAGACAATATGATTCTCTCAAATAGTGCAGAAAAAGCTTTTGATAATATCTAGCATCCTTTCTTGAGCAGAACACTTAAGAAAACAGGATTAGATGGGACATTTCATAAGCTTACAGAGGCCATTTACAGCAAACCCACAGCAAATATCTCATTGAGTGGAGGACATTGAAAACATTTCCACTCAGATATAGAACTAGACAAGGATTTCCATTGCTACAACTACTATTCAACATAGTAATTGAAGTCCCAGCCATCGCAATCAGGCAGCACAAAGGGATCAAGTCTATTCAAATGGGGTTAGAAGAGTTCAAACTCCACACTGTGTGGATGATGTGATCTTATGCCTAGAAAACACGAGGAACTCAACTACAAAACTCTTAAAAGTAATGAAGGAATACAGAACTGTCTCAAGGTACAAAATCAATACTTACAAATCAGTAGCTTTTATATATACCAACAACAGCCAAGCCAAAAATATAGGGAAGGACTCTATTCTTTTTATAGTAGTGCCATGGAAGAAGAAATAACTGACAGTTTACATAACAAAGGACGTCAAAGATCTCTATAATGAGAATTATGAAACCCTGAGAAAATAAATAGCTGAAGATAGGCTTATCAAAGATCAAATGATTATAAGTAGTTGGGTTCATCTATTGGTTCTCTATTCTGTTCCACACATCGACCTCCCTGTTTTTATGCCAGTACTATGTTGTTTTGATCACTATAGATTTATAGTATAGTCTGAAGTCTAGTAGCATGATTCCTCCTGAGTTGTTTTTATTTCTGAGTAATACGAAATATTATCAATATTACCATATTACCAAGAAATAAATAAGTTCAAGTTTTTTTCTGATTCCAACAAAATGAAGTATTATTTTTTTTCAAGGTCTTTAAAGTATGATGGTAGTGCTTTAATAGGGATTATATTAAAATTGTATATTGTTTTGGGTAGTATGGACATTTTATTGTTTATTCTTCCCAGCCATGAGCATGATATGTTTTTCCATTTGTTCACATCTTCAGTTATTTCTTTTCTCAAAGTTTCATAGTTCTTTTTATAGAGGTCTTTCACATCCTTTGTTAGGTAAATTATCAAATATTTCGTCTTCTTTGGCACTACTGTATGGGGGAAAGACTACCTATTTAACAAATGCTGCTGGGTGAACTCACTGGCAACCTGTAGAAGACTGAAACTGGTACCCCACCTTTCACTACTAACAAAAATTGACTCTTACAGGATAAAAGACTTAAATATAAGATTAAACTATAAAGATACTTTAAGAGATTGCAGGAGAAACTCTTGAATAAATTGACCTGGGAGAATACTTTTTGATGAGAACATCCTGGACAATTGAAGCAACACCAAAAATACATTACTGGGATCTGATAAAGCTAAAAAGCTTCTGCACAGCCAAGAACACAGTAAGTAAAGCAAGCAGACAGCCTTAGAAAAGGAAGAAAATATTTGCAGGTTATGTCTCTGACAAAGGTTTGATAATCAGAATCCACAGAGAACCCAGGAATATTAGCAAGAAAAGAACAAGTGATCCCATCTCAGGGTCGGCAAGAGATTTGAATAGAAACTTATCTGAAGAAGACAGGCACATGGCCTACAGATACATGAAAAAAATGCTCATCATCCTTAATCATCAGAGAAATGTAAATCAAAACCACTTTGAGATATCATCTAACTCCAGTAAGGGTAGCACACATGACAAAATCCCAAAACCATAGATGTTGGTGTGGATGTGGAGAAAAGAAAGGGAACACTTCTGCACTGCTGGTGGGAATGTAAACTAACACATTCCTTTTGGAAAAATGTTTGGAGATCACTTAGGGATCTAAAAATAGACCTGCTATTCGAACCTGAAATTCTTCTACTAAGTATATATCCAGAAGACCAAAAATCACTTTATAACAAAGATATTTGTACCATAATGTTTATTGCAGCCCAATTCATATCTGGTAAGTCATGGAAGAAGCCCAAGTGCCCATCGACCATGAATGGATTAATAAATTATGGTCTATGTACATCATGGAGTATTATGCAGTCTTTTAAAAAATGAAGAATTTACCTCTTTTATGTTTACATGGATGGAGCTTGAACATATTCTTCCTAGTAAAGTATCTCAAGAATGGAAGAAAAAGTATCCAATGTACTCTGCTCTACTATAAAACCAATATATAATCACTCACACTTCCATATGAAAGCTATAACCCAACCACAGTCCATTATGAAGGGGGAAAAGAAGGGGAGGGGAGGGGGAAGGATGGGTGGAGGAAGGGTAATTGGTGAAACCACACCTACGGTGCATTTTAACAAGGGTACATACATGTCAAGTCTACTAATTGTAGAGTATACATGCATTGACACAATAATTACGAAAGTGTAGAGAAGGCTATGTTAACTTGTTTGTGTAAGTATTTCAAATTGTATATAAAACCAGTGCATTGTACCCCATAAATGCATTAATGTTAAAAAAAAAAAAAGACAGAAATAGGTGAAGATGTTAACTAATGGAAACACATACCATGCTCGTGGCTGGGAAGATTCAACATTGTTAAATGTCCATACTACTCAAAGTCATGTATAGATTTAATGCAATACCTATCAACACACCAATGTCATGCTTTTAAGAACATAGAATATTTTCCAGCTCTGTCCATGTAAACATGAAGGAGGTAAAGTCTCCATCTTTCTTTATGGCTGCATAGTATTCCATGGTGTATATATACCAGTTTATTGATCCATTCATAGATCAATGGGCACTTGGGCTTCTCCCATGACCTGGCAATTATGAATTGGGCTGCAATAAACATTCTGATACAAATATATTTGTTGTAATATGGTTTTTGGTCTTTTGGATATATACCTAATAAAGGAATTGCAGGATCAAATGGCAGGTCTACTTTTAGTTCTATAAGTGTTCTTCTTAGCAAAGTATCACAAGAATGGAAGAAAAAGTATCCAATGTACACATCCCTATTATGAAACTAATTTCTAGCTTTCATATGAAGCTAAGAATATAATATATATAGCCTAAGAATATGGGGAGGGGGGAGGATGGGGAGGGGGAGGGTGATTGGAGGGATCACCTCTATGGTTTATCTTACAAGAGTACAAGTGAATCTTTCTAAAAGTAGAATATAAACGTCTCAACACGATAACTAAGAAAATGACATAAAGGCTATGTTAACCAGTTTGATGAAAATATTTCAAATTGTATATGAAAACACCATACTGTACCCCATGATTGCATTAATGTACACAGCTATCACTTAATAGAAAAAGAACTTAAAATGATAGTAATTTGTTTTATATGGAATCAGAAACAACCTCAAATAGCCAAGCTATTACTCAGAAATAAAAACAAATCAGGAAGTATCACATTACTAGACTTCATGTTATACTACAAATCTACATTGATCAAAACAGTATGATACTGGCACAAAAGTAGAGTGGTAGATATGTAGAACAGAATAGATAATCAAGAGCTGAATCTAGCCACTTATTATCATTTGATTTTTGATAAGCCCATCAAAAGAATTCATTGGGGGAAAGAAGATTCCCTATTTAACAAATAGTGCTGGGTGAACTGGCTGGAGACCTGTAGAAGACTGAAACTGGACCCTCAACTTCACTTCTAACAAAAATTGATTCTCACGGGATAAAAGATTTAAATTGAAAACATGAAACTATGAAAATACTAGGCGAGAGTACAAGGAAAATGGTTGAAGAAATTGGCCTGGGAGAATATATTATGAGGCATACCCCCCTGACAATTGAAGCAACACCAAGAATATATTACTGGGATGTGATCAAACTAAAAAGTTTCTGCACAGCCAAGAGCACAGTAAGTAAAGCAAGCAGACAGCCCTCAGAATGGGAGAAGATATTTGCAGGTTATATCTCTGACAAAGGTTTAATAGCTAGAATACACAGAGAACTCAAACATATTAGAAAGAAAAGAACAACTGATCCCATCTCAGTGTGGGCAGGAGACTTGAATGGAAGCTGCTCAGAAGAAGATAGGCACATGGCCTACAAACACATGAAATAAATGCTCATCATCTTTAATGATCAGAGAAATACAAATCAAGACCCCTTTGAGATATCATCTAACTCCAATAAGATTAGCCCACATCACAAAATTCCAAAACTACAGATGTTGGCGTGGATGTGAAGAGAAGGGGAAACTTCTACACTGATGGTGGAAATGCAAGCTAGTATACCCTTTTTTGAAAGAAGTTTAGAGAATACTTATGCAACTAAAAGTAGATCTGCCATTTGGTCTTGCAATTTCTCTACTAGGTATATTCCAAGATGATCAAAATTAATTTTATAGTAATGAATTTGCAGCAGAATGTTTACTGCAGCCCAATTCATAATTGCCAAGTCATGGAAGAAGCCCAAGTGCCCATCAACCCATGAACGAATTAACAAATTGTGGTATATGTATACCATGGAATAATATGCAGGATTAAAAAAGATGGAGACTACCTCTTTTATGTTTACATGGATGGAGCTGGAAAATATTCTTCTTAGTAAAGTATCTCAGGAATAAAAAAAAAATATCCAATGTACTTAGTACTACTATGAAACCAATTTATAATCACTCACACTTTCATATGAAAGAGGAATCATAACTATAGCCTAGGATGAAGGAGGGAAGAGGAGGGAGAGGGGAAGTGAGGGAAATGAGTGCAGGGATGGCAACTAGTCAGACCACAACTATGGTGCATTTATAAGGGTACATGTCAATCTACTGCAATTTCTCTATGAGGTATATACCCAGATGATCAAAAATTATTTTACAAGAAAGACATTTGCATGAGAATGTTTATTGCAGCCAAATTCATAATTGCCAAGACATGGAAACAGTCCAAGTACCCATCAACCCATGAATGGATTAACAAATTGTGGTATATGTACGCCATGGAATACTATGCAGCCATAAAAAAGATAGACACTTCACATCTTTTATGTTTACCTGGATGGAGCTGGAACATATTCTTCTTAGGGAAGTATCTCAGGAATGGAAGAAAATGTATCCAATGTACTCAATACTATTATGAAACCAATATATAATCACCTATAGTTTCATATGAATGATAAAACACAACTATAGTCCAGAAAGGAAGGAAGAGGAGGGATAGGGGAGGAGAGGAGAGATGGTGGGAGGAGGGAGGGTATTTGGTGGGATCTCATCTAATGTGCACAATGCAAAGGTACAAGTCAAAACTACTGTGAGTAGAGTATAAATGTCTTACCACAACATATAATTAAGTGAATTGAAGCGTATATTAACCAGCTGTATGTAATCATTCCAAATTGTATATAATATCAGCACATTGTACCCGATAAGTGCATAAATGTATAGTTATGACTGAATAAAAATATAATTTAATTAAATTAAAAGAAAATAAAAAAACCCCCAAGTAATCAGGGAAATGAAGAGAAACTTCTCCCATCAAGAAGATAGGAGAATGCCCAACAACACATGAAAAAATGCTCATCATCCTTAAGCATCAGAAAAATGCAAATCAAAACCAACTTGAGATATTACCTAACCCCAGTGAGAATAACTTGCATCACAAAATCTTAAGCTACAAATGCTGGTATGGGTGCAGAAAGAAGAGAACCTTTCTACACTGTTGGTAGGATTACAGACTAATAGAGCCTCTTTTGAAGTAAGTATGGTCAATCTTGAAAAAGCTAACAGTGTACCTTACATCTGATCTTGCAATTTCATTACTAGGCATATACCAAGAAGAAGAAAAAATCATTTTACCATACAGACATTTGCACTTTATTGTTTGCAGAACCCTAATTCACAATCATAATGACATGGATACAACCCAAACCTCCAGCAATAGATAAACTAAGGTATATGTATACCATTGAATACTACTGAGACATAAAAAAGGTGGAGACTATAAATCTTCATTGTTTACTTGAATGGAATTGAAATACACTCTCTTTAGTAAAGTATCTCATAAATGGAATAATAAGTATTCCATGTATTCAATACTAATTTGAAAGTAGTAGATGAACAACCACAGGCCAGAACTAGTTGCAAACAATTAAATTCAAGAATGGGGGGGAGTTGGAGAAGGGGCTCAGTAAGCTTCCATCTAATGAGTACAATGTAGGCGTATATGGCACACATCCTTGGTGAAGGACTCAAATACAATTTGAACTTTTCCTAACAAATGCAAACAATGTAACATAACCCAATATCCTTTTATATTAATCAAAAACAAAAAAAAAATACAGTAATAAAAAAAATTAGAAAAAGTTGCTAAATTCATTTTTTATACTATGGCTTAATTATTGTCAGTTAATGAAATTTTATCAGTGCACCCAAGCTAGTAGAATCAAAAGAATGTTTTATAACCTTGCTTTAACTTAATAATTACTTGGGATTTTTATTAAGAATAAAATAGACATCTGGTGTAAAATTATCTGGTCCAGGAGTTTTCTTTTCTAATTGTTGTTATAATTTTGGCACTCTATATTGGTCTATTCAAAATTTGTAATTATTTCTGGTTGAGTTTAGGAAGGTAGTATGATTATAGGTATTGTTTTCTTATTTTCAAATTTATGAACATAGGGGTTTTTTGTAGTAATTGGTGATGATCTTTTGTATATCTATAGTGTCCATTGTTATTTCCCATTTTATATTTCTGATTGAGGTTTTTAGCAATCTTATTTTTCTATTTCTAATTAATATATCCAAGGGTTTATTGATTCAAGTCTGGGGTAGAGGGAATAGAGAAAGGGAAAGAGGGTAGGGGATTGATAAGCTCTCATTTAATGTACACTATATAAGGGCATACAGCACATCTTCTGGGTGAAGGGCTCAGTCCTCACCTTAGGAATACAAACAATGTAACCTAATCATTTTTACCCCCATATTAAACTGAAATAAAAAGTTAAATTATTGAAATTAGACCCCCCAAAAGCCCACAATCGTTAAGTCTTCCTTTAAAGAGTATGATTCAGTAGGTCTCAGGTAGAACCCAGACCTTATCACAAGCACCAGGCCCCTGTACTCATGGCAATCCCTACAATGATTCTTATGACCAGGTAACTTTGAGATACACTATACTGACTGGTTGAATTTTCAAGTTACCGAGTGCTTTCTCCGAGTTCTCCTCAAATCCTAGGGGCTTACAGGAAATAGAACTTCCATTAATACCTATTTTCAATGATGTGCTTAAGAGGTTATACATCCATATCTTTCTAGATCTAATAAAAACAAATATCTAACCATCTTTATCCTTCCACTATCCTTTTAGTCATACTCTAGTTCCAGGCATGTCAAAACTCTAAAGAAATAAAATAAAACAGGTTTTCCTACTAAAAAGGAGCAGAAGTCTCCTGCTCAAAACAAAGAGTAACTTTACCATTTTCCTGATGACATTACAAGGCAGAATACTAAGCTTCAGTAACCATAAACCAGAAAAGACTTGAGCTCTAATATAAGTTAATTTACTAAACATGTATTCTTATTTAAACCATTTAAACATTTTGACTTTATATTTTTTATCTGTAAACTTGAACTAGAAATGTCTGCCCTATCTACAGCTTCATATTTATACAAAGATCAGAATGAGATCATCTAAATAAATAAACTAAAAAGTACTCATAAATATGCTAATATTATTTTTCTTACTGAAGAGAAATAGTCTAATCACATGAGTAGAATATGCATAGTTTGTTATAATGAAAACAGTTAGAACAACCACCATTTTGTCTTTCAAAAATTAGGTAGGGACCAGGCACAGTGGCTCATGCCTGTAATCCCAGCACTTGGGAGGCCAAGGCATGTGGATTGCCTGAGCTCACAGATTAGAGACCAGCCTGAGCCAGAGCAAGACCTCCTCTCCAAAAACAGCGGGGCATTGTGGCAGGCACCTGTAGTCCCAGCTAGTTGAGAGGCTGAGGCAAGATAATCACTTGAGCCCAAGTGTCTGAGGATGCTATGAGGTATGGCACCATGACACTCTACTAAAGGCGACAAAGTGAGACTCTGTCTCAAAGAAAAAAAAAAATAGACAGTATCCAGGTTTAATTAATTCTATCATAATCCTATTCTACATGAGCTACCTTTCATTTCATATGAGTGAGTGGCAATGTATATTCCTGCAGCTTGGTTAATACAAGAAATAAGCAAATGAAAATTCCTCCTTTCTTGTTTATTGGTAATTCTGCCAGTTTTTCCCAGTTTCAAATATATTTGATATACTACCTTCTGATGCTAGTGCTGAGACTCAATAGACAATGCTCATGCTTTTATAGACTGGCATTGTATGAAATTTTGTTAATAGTGAATACTAGTGGGAGGATGAAAGGCTGGAAAAGGACAGAAGATACTTGTGCCTTCCTGTTTTGCTTCTTATTCTGGTCAGCATCACTCCAGGAATTAACTTTAATCCTGGCATTGGTTATTGATTATAGTAGCATTGTTTCTTGTTTTTACACAGTACCAGAATCAGCCTTCTTGTGCTCCCAGAGATACCATATTTAGCTGGTAGTATATCTCACTAAGAGGTCTGAGTTCCAGCTCAGCAAATCTCCTTCTCTGAGTTTGTATCTTCTGAAAAACCAAATTTCTCTCCTTTGTCTCCCTAGTCCTAGAAGTAGCAGCTACTTCCTGCATTTACACTCTTGTTGCTTTTAGTGTTTTGTTTGTTTGTTTGTTTGTTTGTTTTGCTTTTTAAGTCATCTAAAACATGTCTGAATAATTATTATATTAAATTTCAACTGGTTCATTTTCTTTTTTCCTGCTAGGATCCTTACTTACACAGACTGTCCATTTAGTCAGTTCCAGATAACCTTTCAAGATTATATATATAGGCCGTAAATTTTATATGAAGAAAATTCTAAAAAGTGTTCATAATGAAGTCAAGATGAATACTGGTATCCAAAACTGATCTGATGTTGTCCAAAGCTGGTATGATGTTCACAGACTATCTTGACACTCATAGGCAGGCTATTTTCTTTTTCTTTTGGGTTATAAACACCTCACATACCATAATCTAAAACAATATTATTTACTCAGATTATGACAAAACATGGCTACTTGAAAATTTTGTCTAAACATAGACAAAATCAAGCCTTCCATGCCACCTATAAAATGTTCAGTCATAGAATTAACCCCCTTTTTCCCCCACCATATCCTATCAAGAAAAAATCCCTACTCCATTATAACCTCTTTCAAATCACCCAACAAAAGCCCAGACAGTTTCATATGTTATTTCTAATATATTCTTATAGAGAAATGCCATGTTTCTCCATGGTCAGTTTCTCCGTGCTAAAATAAGTAATAAACCAAAGTTATTTAACTACTGGTGGGATTCGACCAAGGGAATTGACAGAGTAAGAATTTCTTTGAATGTGGGGGTGGAGGAAGTTTCATAGATGGTGACTACATGTTATTATGTTGGTAAAGTGGACTTTTAGAAGAACCCACAAAGTGATAAACATGGCCATTTGTTATAATTGCCATCTTATATTTGATCATGTGATTATTTCATTAATCTTTATGTTTACATTATATCTAGATCATTAGTTTCATGAGAGCAGGGAGCATATCTAATTTTTCTCACCAGTGTGTCCCAAGGATTAAGGACAATGACTTGTACATTGTGGATCAGTGTAGTACAATATAAATAAAAGATAAACCATATATGTAGGCTTAAATTTTCTATTAGAAAATTTAAAAAGTGAAATGCTTCAGGTGAAATTAATTTTATTAAAATATTTTATTTAACTCAATATATCAAAAAGTTTTGTCATCTCAATATGTAATTAACATAAAAGTTATTAATATGCCATTGCCACATTTCAGTAATACAGCAGAATAAGATGTCTCAGTCCTTGCTCCCTCACAGAGATTTAACAATGTTATAAGAATACAATGCCTGTATGAGAAGTAGAGAATCAAGTTTAAAAAGTTAAAGTATCCCTAGATGAGCACAATATTGAAATCAGGAGAAATGGATCAGAAGAACAATTTCACTTTGCTGCCATCATCCCCACGCATAAGCCTGCATAGCTTAGTGCCAAGAGAAATGGACTTCTTCTTGCAAAGGGAAAAGAAAGAATGGGACGGTGTTAAATATCCCTGGAATAAAGTACGCTCTCTGAGGTCCAAATTCAATATTATCTCACATATAATGCTGGAAAGATGGAAAAGTCTGTATGTCTATAAAGCTAGGGAGACAAGCATAGCACAGATCTGCAAGGCTTGGAAAAGATGTAGAACTGAGATCTCACCTCCAGGAGTGAGTAAGAAGTAAAGCATGGCTCCAATGTTTCCCCAAAGTGTCGAATTCTGCTGTGTATCACACAGAACAATGAAGAAGCTCACATAGTATGGATGTGTGGATAGCCAGCACATTTATTCAAGGCTTGGAGAAGGTGAAAAATTGATGCAACTTTTCTGATAGGGATAAAGGCATGCAACATATTTCTCCCGTCTTTCAGCATGCCACTCAAGGGACTATCTTCTATCTTGCCTCATGTGGAAAGCTAATGTTACCAACATAGTCAGATAGCAGTGGGTACAAGAGACTACAGGCTCCTGAAGGAAAAGAAAAAGTATAGATAACTAGGGAAGTTAAAGATGAACACTCAGCTCCTTTATCTGGGCTGACTAGTGAAGGTCTTTTTGATTCAAAGCCAGTCCATAGAGGGGATAATAGGCCATTTTGTCAAATCATAAGCACCACATAAAGATATAAGGGAAATGATGAGTCATAAAAAGATATAATCAAATGGACAAAATAAACCTCCAGTAACTGCCCATTAAAAAATGGGATATCTATGAATTGGCTGAAAATATAATTCAAAATAATCATAAAGAAGCTTTATGCATTATAAAAGGACACAGATAGTTAAACTAAATGAGAAAAATGTGTGATCAAAAGATGAGTGTCAACAAGGAAACAGAAATGATAATAAAGATTTGAACAGAAATTTTAGAGCTGAAGAATATAGTAAGAGAATTAAAAGATTTGGCAGTAGAATTCAAAGGTAGACATGATCGAGCAGAAAAAAGTTAGTAACCTCGAAGACAAGTCACTTGAAATTATACAATCAAATTATCAAAAAGAAAAAAGAATAAAAAGTGAAGAAAGCCTAAGGAAATTATGGAATACCATCAAGCAAATCAACATATGCATGATTGGAATCAGAATAAGAAGAGAAAGAGAAAAAAAAGAATAGAACAGACAGTTTATTTAAAGAAATAATAGTTGCAAACTACCCAAATCAATGGCAATGGAGGCAAATAAACATTTAGATTCATGAAGCTCAAAATATATTAAATAAGATAAACCTTAAGAAATCTACATCCCGGTACATCACAGCCAAATTGCTAAAAGTCAAGAACAAAGAGAATTTTGAAAGCTGGAAGAGAAATACATTGTGTCATGTGGATTTTAAAGCTGAAACCATGCATGTCAGAAGGAAATGGATTACATATTCAAAATGCTGAGAAATAAAAAAGAAAAAAAAAAACAGAAAACAATCGAGAATATTTTACCCAACAAAATATCTTTAATAAATAAAGATGTTCTAAAGCAGACAAAACCTGAGGGAATTCATTATCATTAGATCTGTCTTACAAGAAATGCTGAATAGAGTTTTTCAAGTTGACATAAACAAACACTAAACAGCAACATGAAGCCATATGCAAATATAAAACTCACTAATAAGAGTAAATGTACAGACAAATGCAAATACTGTAATAATGTAATGATGGTGTGAAAATCAATTTTAGCTCTAGCATAAAATGTAAAAGACAAAAGTACTAGATATGAGTATAAATTAGAACAAATGTTGGTGGTATGCATTATAAACAGATGTAAAGTGTGACATCAATAACATAAAAGGGGAGAGGTAAAAATGTAGAGTTTTGCTTGTGATTGAAGTTATTATCAGCTTAAAGTATACTGTTAAAATTTTAAGATCTAATTCTCATGGTAACCACAAAGATAATAAATATATTAGGTACACAAAAGAAAAAGAGAATGGAATCAAAAGATATAACCACAGAAATGCAAAAAAGCACTAGTGAAGACAGTGAGAGATGAATCTCTGCCTATAAATAATCACTTGAGATATAAAAGGATTAAATCTCCAATCAAAAGACATAGAGTGGCAGTAGGGATAAAAAAAAAAATAACTGTATACACAGTAAGAGACTCACTAGCATAAAAAAACCAAAGATTGAAAGTGAAGATATGGAAAGATATCCATGCCTACGATAACAAACAGAAAGCACAGTTGCCCATATTTAGACAAAACCTACTTTAAGTCAAACACAGTAGCAAGAGACAGAAAAGGTTATTGTATAATGATAAAAAAAAGTCAGTTTATCTGGAAGATATAACAATTATAAATGCTTTTAATATCACAGCATTTAAATATATAAAGAAAACATTGACAGATCTGAAGGGAGAAATACAAAATAATAGAATGACACTAACAAATGTCAATACCCCACATTCAACACATCCAGGAAAAAATCAATGAAGAAACAGATTGTTTTGATTTGTATTTCTCTGACAATCAGGGAAATTTGCACTAGACTGTTTATCACAGCTCAATTTACTATTGCTAAATTGTGGAAACAACCTAAATGCCCACCAACCCAGGAATGGATTAATAAGCTGTGGTATATGTATGCCATGGAATACTATTCAGTCATTAAAATAGATAGAAACTTTATATCTTTTGTATTAACCTGGATGAAGTTGGAACACATTCTTTTTAGTAAAGTATCACAAGAATGGATAAGCAGACGTGTTCCCTCACTTCAATTAAAAAAAAAATGTACGCATCAATAAAAAAAAAAAAGAATGGATAAGCAAGAATCCAATGTACTCAATTCCAATGTGAAACTAGTAGATGATCTAGTACATACCCTCATAAGAGAAAAACTCAGATCAATTCAAGGTAGGGGGCAGGGCAATGAAGGAGAGGGGAGATGGGAGGAGAGAAGGGGATGATGGTTACGGAGTTTGGCACACTTTTTAGGGGTGGGACACAATTATATGAGGGACTTTACCTAACAAATGCAATCAGTGTAATCTAACTCTTTGTACTCTCTATGACGCTGAAACGACAACAAAAAAAGAAACTGGTTTGAACACTATAAAATAAATAAGCCAAAACCTACACAGAATATTCCGAGAAAAAGTAGTACAATACATTCTTCTCATGTGCACACAAAACATTTTTCCAGGACATACGACATATGTTAGGTCACAAAACAACTCCTCACACATTTATGATTGAAAAAATGGCAAATACCTTTCCTGACCACAATGAATTAAACTGTAGATCAATAATAGACATTGAAAAACAGACACAGAGACCAATAGAACAAAATTGGCCTGTAAATAAACAGGTACAGTTGGCTAGTTATCCACCAGGATGCCAAGAGGGGGGAAATTACAGCCTATTAAATAAATGTCTTGAAAAAGCTGCATATGAATTTGAAATAAGAATGAGATTGTACACTTTTCTTACATTATCCAGAAAAATTAACTATAAATGAGTTAAAGATTTAAATGCAAGATGAGAAACAAAACTAAAAATAGATTTTCCATTTGATATGATAATCCAATTGCTAAATATCAACACAGAAGAAAGAAAATCATTTTACCGTAAGAACACACGCACCAGAAGGTTTATCACATTTCAATTAACAATTGAAAGATGTGGATTCAACTCAAGTGCTCATCAACCCATGACTGGATAAATAACCTGTGGTATATGTATACCATGTAATACTATTCAGCCACAAAAGATGGAGACTATGCATTTTTTGTACTAATTTGGATGGAGTTGGAGAACATTCTACTTAAGAAAAACGTCACGAGGTTGTAAAGGCAAGTATTCAATGTACTCAATACTAATATGAAACCACACCCACACAAAAGAAAAACACAATTAAATCCAAGTAGGGGAGAGAAGGGAAGAGGGCTGGGATTGTTGCGCTGTCACCTAACAGGCATAATGTAATGGTATATGGCATAGCTTCTGGTTTAGGGGCACAACTACAACTTTACCTCTACCTAACAAGTGCACACAATGTAGCCTAATTGTCTGTACCCTCATATTAATCTGAAAATTTTTTAAAAGATCAGAAACCATAAATTACTAGAACAAAACATAAGAAAAACTTCTTGATAAAAGCTTTAATAATGATTTCTTGATGTAATGCTAAAAAGATCAGGAAACAAAAGCAAAAATAAACAAGTGGGACCACATAAGACTAAAAATTACAACAGAAACAATCAACAAAGTGAAAAAGCAACTTACCCAAGGATAATATTTGCAAACCATGTACCTGATAAGGGGTTAATATACAAAATGGGTAAGATACTTCTAAAACACAATAGCAAAAGAACCCAAACAACTTTCTCCAAAGACATGCAAATGACTAGCAAATATATGAAGAGGTGCTCAACAACAGTAATGCAGACGAAGACCAGAATGACTTATCACCTCATACTTGTTAAGATGGCTATCATCAAAAGCCAAAAGATAACAAGTGGTAAAAATATAGAGTAAAGGAAACTATTGTATATTCTGGTAAGAATATAAATGGGTATAGCCTTTATGGAAAACAGTACAGAGGTTCCAAAAATACTAAAAATAGAGCTGCCATATAAAATAGCAATCTACTTTCTGGGTATATACATCCAGAAAAAATGAAACCAGTGCCAGAAAGATTTATCTGCACTCCCATGTTCACTACAGCACTGCTGTTAAGATATGAAAACATTCTAAGTGTCTGTTGACAGATGATTGAAAAAATAAATTAATATATACAGGGTATCCCAAAAGTCAGCATACAGATGGAAAATGGAAAATTATAGGTAAATGTAACTTTATTTACAAAATATTCATTAGAAAATTTTTACAAAGAGGTGACTGACATGTAAAGAATATTTTATAAATATTTTATAAAATTTCAAAAGGTACATCAAGCTACAATTTCCTATTTTCCCTATGTATGGTAACTTTAGGGGCAACTTTTGGGACACCCAAGGACATATACATAGTATATATGATTGGCTACTATTCAGCTTTAAAATAAGGCGATTCTGCCATTGGAAACACTAGGGATAAAACTGAAGGACATTATGTCAAATGAAATAGACCAGACACAGAACGAAGATTATGGAATGATTTTACTTATATTTAGAATCTAAAAATAAAAGACATAAAAGCAGAGTAGAACAGTAATTATCTGGGGAGGAGAAGTGAGGAAAATGAAGAGATAATTGGTCAAAGGGGATAAAATTGAAGTTATGCAGGATGAAGAAATCTAGAAATCTGATGCACAGCATGATAACTATAGCTAATAAAGCTGTATTATTATTGAAAATTTGCAAAGAGTAGATTCTGGATGCTCCCATCACAATAAAAACTGCTAAATATGTGAGCATATACACATACCAATTTCCATGAGTAATCATTTCACTATGTATACATATAGCAAAACATAACACTGCATACTTAAAATATATTAATATGTAATTTATATCTAAAAATAAAAAAATTAGAATCAAAAATAAAAGATGAATATGTTCTAAAATTTTTATGTGCAGCACTGTGTTTTCAGTTAACAATACTATATCATGCGCTTAAAAATTTTAATGGAGTATATCTCATAGTTCTTACCATAATTTATGAAATTTAGTAATAACATATTTTACATATTCTTTACCATATTAAGTTGTTAAATTACAATTTACACTTTACACTTGCAGTACATATCAATTTAAAGGTAAAATTATCACACATACTTGATACATATCCAAATTTCATAATAGAGTTGGAAAAGTTGATGCAAATATTCAGTTTTCTAATAATCTAATTGAGTACTATTTTTAAAGCTTTATTGAGGCATAATTGTATATATTTAAACTGTACAGTTTGATGTTTTGCTATGTGCATGCACTCAAGAAATTGTCACCCAGTTAAGATATGGCAAATATAGCCAACATTCCTAAAAGTTTCCATTTTAATAGAAATGTCCCATTTTAATCAATTTTCCCCACGTTTCCCCCCTCCTATCTTGCCAGCAGTGACTTATCTGGTCCTGCACTAGTTTGCATTTCATTATTTTTATGTAATTGGATGCATATAGTATGTGTTCTCTTTTTAATCTGGATACTTTTACTCAGCACAATTGTTTTGAGATTCACTCATATTGTTGTTTGTATCAATAGTCCATTTTTTTGCTATCAAGAAGTATTTCCCCACATAAATAGAGAAAATTTGTTTATCCATTTACCTATTAATGAACACTTGGTTTGTTTTCAAGTTTTGATTATTATGAATAAAGTTGCTGTAAACATTCATGTACAAGCCCTTGCATTGATGTGTGATATAAATTCTCTTTGATAAATACCAATTAGTAGAATAAGTAGACCATAGGATGGGTATATGTAACTTTTTAAAAAACTGTTAAATTGTTTCATAGAGTGGTTATACCATTTCCGCATTTCTGACAATGCTGTGTCAGTGTTCCATTTTTTTTTTTCTGATTCTCACCATTTAGTAGAATTAGTCTATTAAATTTTAAGCATGTTAGTGGGTGTAGAATGGTCTCATTGTGTTTTAATTAATTAATTTATTTATTAAATCATAACTGTGGGGTTATGGGGTACAATGTGCTGATTTCATATGCAATGTGGAATGCTTACATCAAACTGATTAACATAACAGTCACCTTACTTACTTATTTGTTGTGGTAAGACGTTTATACTCAACTCTTAATAGTTTTGAAATATACCATTGCATTGTGCACAATAGGTGAGGTCTCACCAAATACCCACTCTCCTCTCACCCTCCCCCCTTACCTCTTCTTCTCTCCTTCTTTCTCTTGTGTTTTATCATTTGTATGAATGTGTAGGTGATTATATATTGGTTTCATAATAGTACTGAGTACATTGGATACTTTGTGTTGTCCATTCGTGAGATAATTAACTTAAAAGAATATGTTTCAGTTCCATCCATGTAAACATAAAACAAGTCTCCATACTTTTCTATGACTGCATAGTATTCCATAGTATACATATACCACAATTTGTTAATTCATTCATGGTCGATGGGCACTTGGGTATTTATCCAATAGAAGAATTACAGGATTGAATGATAGGTCTACTTTTACTTCCTTGAGTATTCTCCAAACGTCTTTCCAAAAAGGCTGTATTAGATCGCATTCCCACCAGTAGTGTAAAAGTGTTTCCTTCTCTCCACATTCATGCCAACATTTGTAGTTTTGGGATTTTGTGATGTATGCTAATTTTACTGGAGTTTGATGATATCTAAAGTAGTTTTGATCTGCATTTCTCTGATGATTAAAGATGTTGAGCATTTTTTCATGTGTTTGTAGGCCATGAGTCTGTCTTCTTCAGAGAAGTTTCTGTTCAAATCTTTTGCTCATGAAGAAATGGGGGTATTTGTTCTTTTTAATTGATTAATTAGAGTTCTCTGTGGATTCTAGTTATCAGAACATTGTCAGAAACATAACCTGCAAATATCTTCTCCCCTTTAAGTTTGTCGGTGTGGTTTACTTACTGTGCTTTTGACTGAGCAGAAGCTTTTTCAGAAATTTGATCAGATTCCAGTAATGTATTTCTGATGTTTCTTCAATTGCCGAGGGGGTGTTCCTCCCCATAAAATATTCTCCCAGGCCAATATCTGCAAGCCTTCTCCCTGCATTCTCTTCTAGCATTTTTATAGTTTCATGTCTTAAGTGTGTATTTTTATCCAGTGAGAAACAATTTTTGTTAATGGTGAAAGGTGAGGTCCAGTTTCAGTCTTCTACAGGTTGCCAGCCGGGTCACCCAGCACAATTTGTCAATCTTTCTCCCAGTGAATGTTTTTTATAGACTTATCAAAGATCAAATGATGATAAGTGACTGGGTTCCTCTCTTCGTTCTTTATTCTGTTCCATATATCTACCTCTCTATTTTTGTGCCAGTACAATGCTGTTTTGATCACTATGGATTTACAGTATAGGCTGAAGTCTGGTAACATGATACCTCCTGATTTGCTTTTACTTCTGAGTAATATATTGGCTACATTTCACTTATGACAAATGGTGTCAAGCACTACTTCATATGGTTATTTGTCATGTCTATATGCCCTTTGTTGAAATGTATTTCAATATTTTGTCCATATCTTATTCAGTATTGTTACCTTATTATTGAGATTTGACAATTCTTTAATATTCTGAATACAGATACATTTGCAATGTTTTCTCCACATCAGGGGCACATATTTTTATTCTCTTAATGGTGTTTTTCTATGAACCAACCTAACTGTAGTATATTTTATATACAAAAAAAATCATTTATTTCAAGTGCACAATTAAATTTCTTCTGCCACTTTATTACTGGTGCAAAAATTACCACATACCAGAATTAGAACATTTAATTTCTCTGATAATATCTCTTATGTCCATATCCACTTATTCCATAGTATCATCCCTGGCCCCTTGGAAACATTTATCTACATCTGCCTCATAAATTGGTATTTGTCTTTTTTGTACATTTTTTATTTTTATAATGTATTTATTTCTGGAATTTGTTAACTTACAGTAGGATTTTTAACTTTTAATACTGGAGTTTGTTAACTTACAGTAGGATTTTTTCTTTAATTTATTTTTTAACTAAAATAATAACTGTATCATTTATTGAATACAATGTGGAATGCTTTAATAAAACTGATTTACGTATCCATTACCTTAATTATTTTTCTTGGTAAGACATTTTAAAATTGCTCTTTGTTATTTTGAAATAATATACCATTGCAGTGTGCACATTAGGTGAGATGCTACCAAATGTCCTCCCTCCTCCCACCAATTTCCCTTTCCCTTCCCTCTCCCTCTTCAATCACCCCCCTTGCTAGACTATATTTGTATTTTATCATTCATATGAGTGTGTAAGTGATTATATAATATATTGGTTTCATAATAGTGTTGGATACGTTCTTTTCTGTTCTTGAGATACTTTATTAAGTAGAATATATGTTCCAATGCTATTCAGGTAAACATAAAAGATGTAATGTTTTCATCTTTTTATGGCTGAATAGTGTTCCATGGTGTGTATATATATATATATATATATATATCACAATTTGTTAATCCATTTCTGGATTGATGGGCACTTGGCCTGCTTCCCTGACTCAGCATTTATGAATTGGGCTGCAATAAACATTTTGGTGCAAATGTCTTTGTGGTAAAATGATTTTTGTTCTTCTATAAGTGGAATCATACACTATGTAGTTTCTCTGACTTCTATTACATTGCATGATATTTTTGAAATTCATCTATAATGCAGCATATGTCAGTCGTTAGTTCATTGTAGGCTTTCTTACTGTTTGGGATTCATAGAAGGTGCAAAGAATTAGGTTACACTGATTTCATTTGTTAAATAAAGTCTCTCTTATAATTGTGGCCTAACCCCAAGAGGTATGCCATATACAGTGAACCCCCACCCCTCTTCTCCTTCCCTCTCCCTTATTCCCTTAACCCCACCTTGTATTAGACCATCTACTACCTTTATATTAGTGTCCTTTATCAGGTGAGGAAGTTCCATTCTATTCAAGTAAACAGTGTCTTTAGAGAAGCAGGAGTTTTTCATTATAATGAATTCTGATTTACCAATTTGTTCTTTTATGGACCATGCTTTTAATGTAAAGTCTAAGTAAACTTTGCCTAACCTAACATGACAAAAGCTTTTCTCTTATGCTTCATTTTAGGTTTTAAAAATAATTTTAGGTTTCTAAAATCATGTTTATGATCTATTTTGAGTTAATTTTTGTATATGATGTAAGTTGTTGATCAAAATTTTTTTTTGCAACTGGATATTCAATCACTTCAAAATCATTTTTTGAAAAAACTATCCTGTTTCCACTGAATTTCTTTCACATATTTTTTGGAAAATCCTCTGTGTATGTGTATATATCTATTTCTAGGTACCATATAAGGTTCCATTAATCTATTTGCCTTACCCCAATATCACACCATTTAAATTACTGTAGCTTTATAATAAGTTATGGAAGTATGCAAAATTATATTTCTAATTACATTAATTATATTGTTTTTAAATTCATTTGAATATTTTTTGAGATAAGATTCTCACTTGTAACCCTCACTGGAGTGCTATTGATGTCACAGCTCACAGCAACCTCAAACACTTGGGCTCAAGCAATTCTCTTGTCTCAGCCTCCTGAGTACCTTGGACTACAGGCACCTAGCACAGTGCCCAGGTATTTTTAGAGATAGGGGTCATACTCTAGCTCAGGATGTTCTTGAACCCGTGAGTTCGGCAATCTACCTGCCTCGGCCTCCCAGAGTGCTAGGATTTCAGGCTTGAGCCACGACTCTTGGCCCATCATTTGAATATTTTTAGTCCTTGTAATTACCATAGGAATTTTAGAATAAGTTTGTTATTTTCTGCTAAAAATTGAACTGGAATTTTAACTAAAATTGTTTTTAATTTATAGAAAATTGTGAAGATAAACTTTTAGTAACATTAAGTATTTATATATATCCATTGAAATTTTATTAAATTTTCTCAGCAACATTTTGTAATTTTCAGTGTTCATGTTTTGCATATGTTTCTTAGATTTATACCTCAGTATTTCATATTTGACATTTTTAGGTTTTTTTAATTTCAATTTTTGATTATGTGTTGGTAATATATAAACATACATTTGTGTGTGTGTGTGTGTGTGTGTATTCATCTTATAGGTTTCTGATAGCCTTTTCAAACTTATTCATCAGTTTTAATAGCTTTTTCATAAATGCCATGAACTTTTCTACACACATTATCATATCATCTGGAAAAATGACATATTCATTCCTTCTCTTCCAATTTGGATAACTTTTATTTTTTATACTTTATTGCACTGTCTAGAAACTATAGTAAAAAACCAAATACAAGTATTAAGAAGGGAAATACATATCTTATACCAAAACTTAGTAAGGAGACATTGTCTTTCACCATTAAGCATGATGCTAAGTAGAGTTTTCTTTGTACCTGTATTTCACTATGTTGAGAAAGTTCCCTTATTTGTTTATGTTTTTGGATGGGAACCAAAATTTATTATTAGTTTATAATTTCATTTTTTTATTTCATATGGTAATTGTATATGTTTATGGAGTAAATAATGATATTCAATACTATAAGGTAGTGACCAGTTCAATATGATTAGTATACCATTATTTAAAACATTTATCAGGTTTTTGTGCATTAAATGTCCTCCTTATAGCTATTTCAAACTATAAAAAATATAGTATACTAGGTATAAAATGTATAAAAGGTTAGAAATTATTCTAACTAGCTATAATTTTCTATCTTTAACAAATCACTCCCTGTCCCCTTCTTCCCTACATAATTCCCAGTCCTTATTATCCTCTGTTTGACTTTATACTTTTTTTATCTGTGAACTTATTTTTTATTATTAAATGATAGCTGTGTACATTAATGCAAACATGGGGTACAGTGTAGTGTTTTCATATACAATTTGAAATATTTTCATCAAACTGGTTAACATAGACTTTGTGTCATTTACTTAGTTACTGTGTTAAAACATTTAGACTCTAGTTCTAGAAAAGTTCACTTCTACCCTTGTTAGACAGACCAGACCATATAGGTGATCTTTCCAATCACCCTCCCTCCAACAATCCACCCTTCTCCCCTCACCTCCCCCACCTCCTCCCAATATTCTTGGACTAGAATTAGGTTGTAGCTTTCATTTGAGAACTATAAATAAGTTTCATAATAGTGCTGTGTACATTGGATAAAAATTGTCTTCCATTCTTTTGATACTTTGATAAGAACATTTACATTACAAGTTCCATCCATGTAAACATGAAGGAGGTAAGTCTCCATTTTTTAGGGCTGCATAGTATTCCATGGTGTACTTATACCACAGTTTATTGATCCATTCGTGGATCCATCAGCACTTGGGCTTCTTCTATGACCTGGAAAGTATGAATTGGGCTGTAATAGACATTCTAATACAAATATCTTTATTGTAATATGATTTTTGATCTTCTGGGTATATATCTAATAAAGGAATTGTAGGATCGAATGGCAGGTCAATTTTTAGTTCTCTAAGTGTTCTCCAGATGTCTTGCCAAAAGGAACGCATTAGTTTGCATTCCCACCAGCAGTGTAGAAGTGTTCCCTTTTCCCCACATCCATGCCAGAAACTCTGGTTTTGGGATTTTGTGATATGGGCTAATCTTACTGGAGTCAGGTGATACCTCAAAGTACTTTAGATTTGCATTTCTCTAATGATTAATGATGGTGAGCATTTTTTCATATATCTATAGGCCACATGCCTATCTTCTTTGGTGAAATTCCTCTTCAAGTCCCTTGCCCACCCTGCGATAGGATCACTTGGGATTTTTTTGCTAATGCTTTTGAGTTCTCTATGGATTCTGGTTATTAAACCTTTGTCAGAGACATAGCCTGCAAATATTTTCTCCCACTATGAGGGTTGTCTGCATGCTTTACTTACTGTGTTCTTGGCTGTGCAGAACCTCTTTAGTTTGATCAGGTCCCAATAGTGTATTTTTGATGTTGATTCAATTGCCCATAGGGTTCGTCTCATAAAAAATTTGCACAGGCCAATTTCTTCAAGTGTTTTCCCTGCATTTTCTTCAAGTATTTTTATAGTTTCATGTCTTAAGTTTAAGTCCTTAATCCAGTGAAAATCCATCTTAGTTAATGGTGAAAGGTGTGGATCCAGTTTCAGTCTTCTACAAGTTTCCAGCCAGTTCACCCAGCACCATTTGTTAAATAGGGAATCTTTTCCACACTCAATGTTTTTAATTGGTTTACTAAAGACAAGGTAACGGTAGGTAGCTGGATTCATCTGTTGGCTTTCTATTCTCTTCCATACATCTACCTCTCTGTTTTTATGCCAATACCATGCTGTTTTAAGCACTATCGATTTATAGTATAGTCTGAAGTCTGGTAGTGTGATTCCTCCTGCTTTGTTTTTATT